>NC_026003.2:105548584-105621084 GCF_000442705.2 Elaeis guineensis
ACTCATTAATTTTTAAAAATAATATATAAATATACTATTAATTTTATTTATAATTTATTTAATAATATTTTTGATTCTATAGTCATAAAATTTAATTATCAAACTTACATCCATAATTGTGTCTACTTTCAGTATCCAAATTGTATCCATCTATTTAAAATAAATATAAATATAAAATTTTACATTCAAATAATATTTATATACATATTTATATTCATCAGATAAAATAAATATAGATATATATATATTAATATTCATTTAATTTTAATCTTATGAGCAGCCATCCAACACTGAAAATGATGGTCCTCCATTAATTACCACTTGGCAGTTGCCCACCTCAGTCAATATGGTTCTGGACAAAAGATTCAGCCAGTTTTATTAAAAATTAATTTTGACAGTGGAGTCAAAGGCCCCAAGCTAATAGTGAAGGTGCAGGTCTTATCATTAGATACCATCATGGCTTGGTGATTGCTGCTGCCAGATTCCAGTTCTCCAGGATCTAGTCTCAATGGCCAAGTTACATGGAGCTTGGCAAGGAATTATAACGGCTGTTAGGGAATTGGAATGCCCCTGCAATATAAGTTGAAGGGGCATTCAAATACTACCATTTCATGGTAAACTTTACAGTAAGCTACGCATCACCTCATCCTCGTCTTATTGATATTGGGCAGACCACTGCATCTCTTGCCTCACCTAATCATATACTCCGAAGGAAATCAAGCTGCTGATTGGCTTGTTCAAGAAGCCAAAGCAAATGACAAGGATTTCATCCATCGAGATGATTTTCCTTTGGCTTTGCATAAAATTGCTCAAGTTGATGCAATGAAGTTACAGACAAGCGCGCTTTAGTCCTCTTTTCCTGGTCAAAAAGAAAAAGATTCAGCCTGCACCCTGTGTTTCTACCGGCAAATTGTCATGGCATCCACAAATAGGTGGCTGGTGACAAGGTCTCATCTGCTGACCACACAACGAACCAAAATCTAGGCATTAAAGTAAAAACAACATATCTTACTTAGAATCTTCGCGCTAAAACTGTATTATATGGTCACCTTGCTATTACCAAGAATGAATAACATATTATGACCGCAGGCCATAAAGAAAGCCATCCAAACCTCTCCTTTATGTCCACATAATTGTTAGGTTAACCGCTGAATGGTAGCTCCACTCATCGTCTATATATGCAGAGGCCAAACCGACTACTAAGAATAAATGCCACGACTCAATTCCATTTCTGGCACCAAAATCAGCTCCTGTCAGCAGAAGTAACCATTCATTTACCTTTTCTACGTTTCTGCATTCCAACGCAATTGGAGCAGTACCATTTTCCTTTCGGTTGTTCTTTCAAACCAACGCATCCAAAATGGAACCACTCAATCTTGCACTGCCGGAAGAAAGTAAAGAGTAATTAGCACCAACCTTTTTTAGAACAGTTATCAATACAAATTTTTCGATGGGAAAATTCATGACGGAAGGGAAAAGAAAGGAAGACAAGGAAAATAAAGCATACATCAGGGTTGTCACAAGCAACCATCTCCCCATAGCTAACTTGGTTGCAGAAACAGTATGTGGGTTCATTTGGGTCCACTGGTAATTCCAGATCTACACTTGGTGGCTCTACTGCTAATCGTGATCTGCAGCCAAAAAATGGAGGGTCAATCTATTGCATCAATGTTATTGCCTGATAAAGAACATTTTGGAAGAAGCAGCATACTTCTTCCGCCCCCCTCTGCTACTTTCAGCAACCCTTCCAGATCTTGTGCTAGCATCAGCATTTGAAGTACCAACACCTGCTCCAGTTGCAAGTTCCCTTTCTGCTTGCCGAACATAAAATACATGGGCAGTATATTAGATAGAAATTTGGCCAACATCAGATGGGATTAATACTGCATATCAGATACATTCCACTAAATAGAGCAGAAGTTCCATAAGTACCTTGCCGGAGCTCTTCAAGTTTTCTCATGTATTGATCAAGTTGTTGGATGTGTGCATCAACCTACAGCACGAATATACAATCAGCAATAGTGTAACCAACAGTTTCCTCATTCAAGGATTATTGTAAGAAGTTGGATTAAGACCACCGGACATGAAACTTGAGAATCCAACAGGTTTCAGGTGGTTTCCTAAGTCTCAATTGAAAGAAAAGCAACCATGGTGCAATTTCACAGAATATAAATCAATACGTTCATTCCCCTATAATTTCAGAAGTCTATCATCAGAAGTCCAAGGAGTTTGCTCAAGGGGAAGAGGGAAATGCTCGTGTATGACAAAGACAAACAATCAAGGGGGCAAAAAAAAGGTTTCAGTGAAAAGGAGTTGTAGAAACAAGCAAACTAGAGTTGGCTGGTGTTAAAAAGGTAAAGAATGAACCCTGTTCAACCAGGTTTCAAACAGTGCTACCAGACCTTGTACTAATTTTTTGCTGGAACAGTAAGTGCCAGGTATCAACACATGCTGAGGGGCTCACCCATACCGACACACGGTGTACCAGTGCCAAAGACCTGTTGGAATGGTATGGTACTGCTCATACCATCCCGTTCTGGTGGTACTTGAAACCTTGTTGTTGCACCACATTTCAAAATATTAGATGTCTAGATGATGTAAAACAATCATATGGAACAAAACAGGAGAGCATAAGAAAATAGAGGGCATCATTATTTTTGTTGCTAAAGTATGCCAATAGGAAAAGGAGAGCATTGTGAAGAAAAAAAACAAAAAAAAACAAAATTTCACTTTTCAGGCCATGGTTTTACCTTGGTTGAACCCATTGTGTTTTCACCATTTATCAAACTAAAATATTATTATTTTAGTTCGAATTTCCATACCAGTTCAAATCATTTGCAGTTAGACTTGAGCAAATAAGACTAGTATTTTACCATTATTTCCTTTTATACCAGCTGTAAAATTAAAAAAAATGCTGAACCATAAATGAATTGGAAATGAGTAGACAATGCCTGCAAATTGATATCCTGTTTAGCCAACTAGATTTCAAGAAAAGTAGAATCTTCAATGAATATGCAATTATTGTATGAGTACTGGATGCATATGCAAATTGTCACAAGAGGAAGCTCCTATTAGGTCAGAAATTCATCTTTGCCTATCCTGTAGGCTGCAACTAAAGATAATTACACATGTGATCCAACAAATTTGATTTTTATATAGGGTGAAAATGTGAACTGGGAAGCAGATATACCATATCATAGGCCTGTGTGGCTAAGGCCACTTTTTCGTCAGCAATCCTGATGCAATGCTTTTGCTCATCAAGAGCCTCATCAGAAAATCTGATTAGTGATGTATCAGGAGTAATGTTACCAGACTCAATTCCCCGCCTAATATCCCCTATTTCTTGTTCACAGCGCTGTTCATTCTGCCGCTGGACTCCTGCATGTATTTATAAAAAACATAGATGAACTGAAGAGCTGCCCTAGCTCAATGTGTTAAAAAAGAGTAAAAGAATGTTAAAAGCTGCAGCCATCAAAGTGCTCATACAAGTAACCTTATGTTAACAGAAGCATATTCATAATCAGACTGAAATATAAGCATCCATGTACCATAAGCTGTATTTTGAGATTTGCCTTGGCAACTTATATAAAAATACAATTTTCAATTGATATGATAAATTTATTTTACAGTTTATCATCACGAGACATGAAAGGTCTGGAGATAACTTGTTTGACATGTGAATAATCTATAAACCACGGTAAATTTCTAACAATTTAGATTCTTGATAACATTTGTCCTTCAATCAAATTGATTGTATTCCATGTCATTATTGATTTCATATATGCCCACAAATTTCTAAATTTCTCCTGTTATTTTGCATGTCATTGCTGAATTCATGACGAAAAATTGGGACTGTGACAGCATGCTTCTTAAGATTTATCAGTTGATTTGAAATGTTATATCGTTCAAAGTCTCTAAGTCTGATTGGCTTTAAGATGTGACTATTGGCCCCACATATTATCACCTGGATAAATGCTATAACAGCCACCTCCTATGACGACATTGTATCTTTTGGGCATTAAGTATCTTCTAATTAATGATTACATAAACAAACAAGCACAGTCTTCAAAGTCTGTTGCCCAATTCAAAGTCTCTTTATCCTTCTTTCTCACCTCTTTCTTTTTCCCCCCTTTTCCTTGCCACCTCATTTTATTCCAGTAGATCTTCTTTTATTTATTTATCTTCTCGTTTCTGGTTCACTTGTTGCAATATGTATGTCAGTTTCTACAAGGCTGCAAGACATGCGAAGACCATAGCAAGTTTAAAATTCACATTGATTCAATATTCAATTAATGTATGAGCTCTTGAGTCTAATGTGGCACCAGAGCCAGGTTGAGGGCCTAAGCGCCATATCTAATCAGATATTCAACTAGCTTCCCTCATTCATCTCCTCATTAATCCATTGGCATGCAGACTGATTTGAGGCTCATTCTGCCGTTTTGCCTCCTTTTTCATGGACATGTAAAGGATATGCATGGTAGGTCGTCTTCTAGTAGAGCCCCTCTCTTCACTCTAATAATGCTAAGGCAATCAACAAAGAAATGTTGATCTTCTCAGAGTCTGGCCTATCAAAAGAGAGGGCCCTAACATGTTCACTGCAATCTAATATTCGGGAATCCTTGGATGTGTTCAGTTTTAGAGGATTCATTATAATGTCATGTTAATTAACAATCTCTCATGAATGAGGTTTTTCTGTTTCATGATGAGCTCTTCAAAAAGTTGTAGCTTAGTTAGGATGTTTCGTTCTCAGATAAATACTCGGTTCGGTGCTACAATATCAATTCATAATGCTATTGTGTGTTCATCATTTAACCTCTAGGTAGCATAAGTCCAATGGAATTATTCATCAAATCCCCTATTCTTATATTCTACAATAGAATGGAGAGCCAAAAATAATGCACCATCACCTTGTGGAAGTGGAAAGGACATTATACTCGGTCTGAAGCTTCCCAATTCATACAGCTGTCAGGCAATCCTAGCATCTAATTTAGAAGCATGGCATCCAATGTTCATAAGGGATATTACCATCAAACATCCTATTGTCCATGTCATCTTTCCTATCAGCTCCGGAGTTGTTTTGGTGGTCTACTTTGTCTGTGAAAATGAGCTACAGGGCAACAAAGTTAGATGCTGCTCTTTTAGGTCAATCTTCCTTTGATGCTCACATAACATAAGGCACACAAGCATCACAACCCCTATCTTCGAAAAGGATCTGTGAAATGCTAATATCAATTTTTCAAGTCCATACCCTTGTTTTCTATTCAAGGTAGAGACTTTAAGAGAATCATCAGCATCTCAAAGGACTGAAGCAGTGATATAGCTATTATGCACTTGTATTGAGAGTAAATACTTAACGTTTACCCCATAGTGCCCCTGCTTGTGGCAATCAGCCACAATAGTAAAGTTATATTATGTGCAATATGCAGGTTCAGCTCCTCGGTGTCATATGATCATATCCCAAAATAAGTTTGAAGTTTCAAGTTGACTTTCCCCTCAAAATTAAGAACAAACATCAAAGCTAGGTGCTTGGAGTTATGTTTAATTAATCATCTCTTAAATTTTTTGTGAATTCACTAGACAACTTATCCTTCCTCCCCTCTTTTCATGGATGGAATGACAGCTAAACACATCTAGTTGACTTGTAAATCTGCAACATCTACCAAGAAAAATATCCCCATACTCACAAAGTACACGTATCTGTTCTGTTTTGGCTAAGAACAAGAATATGTATTGGTAAATGAAGAAATCATATCTACATTGATTGTTCACAAGCTCATAATTGGAATGTGCATAAGCACATTCAGACAAGAATTTAATTTGCCACCAAATATAGATCTGTAAATGATCCTTCAAACACAAACAAGCTCTGCAACACGGACATGTATTTGTAAATGAAGAAATAATATGCGCATTGATTGTTCACAAGCTCATAACTGTAATGTGCATCAGCACATTCAGACAAGCATTCAATTTGCCACCAAATATAAGTCTGCAGAAGATCCTTGAAACACATACAAGATCTGCTAACACCTTACCTACCTCATAATGCCAACTTATCCAAAAGCCATGCAACATCGATACAAACTTTAGTACTTCTTGATGGTTTAAATAAATTCCTACCTAAACTTCTAAATACTTCTATTCAGATGTGTTTAATCAGGATGATTAGTCGATTCAATTTACTCTTGATCAAGGTATGCTGAACCGGTACCGCCGGCCGTTTCAGCCGGCTGGCAGTACGGTTCGGTATGGTTTAATACCAAACCGACGACCCGAACGGAAGAAAAAAAGAGAGAAATAGAGAGAAATAGAGAGAGAGAGAAGAAGAAAAAAAAAGAGGGAGGGGAAGGAGCCGGCGGGGCCGTCGGACGGCCTCCGACTGGCCGCCGTGGCCGTCGGAGGGCGCAATTCACGCGCGCGGCGCCGCAGGCATGAAACAGAGGCACCGCCCCTGTTTCGCAAATGTTTTAAAAAAACATGGTTTTAAGTGAAGTCGGCAAACGATTTGCCGGCTTCACGATTTTTGTCGGCAACCCAGTTGCCGACTTCATAAGTTTAAAACAAAAAAAAAAAGAAAAAATCGAAACAGACGTCGTCTGTTTCGAAAAAGAAGGGGACGGAGCCGCGAAGGGGCTCCGCCCGCTCGACCGCTCTCAGGCCGTCGGCGTCGGCTCGCCGGCCACTAGGAGCCTCGCAACGGAGGCACCGTCCGTCTGGTAGGTTCCCCGCCCCCCTTCCGAGCACTCTCTCTTTTTTGCTCTCTTGAGAGCCCTATCGGGCGATACGAGGCTCGGAAGCCCTCCGACGGCCGCATCCGGCCACCGCCGGCCTCCGACGGCTCCCACCTCCCTCCCTCCCCTCCCCTCTCTCTCTCTTTCTCACTTTCCGTTCTTTTTTCTTCAGTACCGCCGGTGTACCGATTTTACCGGCCGAATCATGCCGGTTTCCCGCCGGTCCGATACGAGATGGGTGTACCAGCCGGTTCGGCACGGTATGGCAAACCTTGCTCTTGATCATCTCTGTCATACACATAAGAATTAACCACATAATATCTTCAAGAAACTTAAATGACTTGATAGTTCCTCAATTTAACGTAAATGTTGAATCAATCATAAATAAAGATAGATCTAAGCTAGAGCGAGGATGAAGCCTTATCCTAGGTACCTATCATAACATGAGTGAACATGGTACAGCATTGAATAACTCAATTGTCCATGTTGGATCATATTATGGTAGGGTGGCTTGTGTTATTGCTTATCAATATTTGTAGTGGGGACCAAGTTTTCCTGAACTAGCCCGAATTGGGCGGTTTGGGATGTACTAAACCATACCGACGGCTAACCGGTGCGGTTCAGGCATTCGATTCGAAACGCCAGTGAAAATGAAGCGAGGGAAAAAGAAAGAGGAAGAGAGAGGGAGAGAGAGGGGAGAGAAAGAGAAGGGAAGGCCGGAGGTGGCCCGACAAGGTTGCCGGAGGCCTCCAAGCTTTGTGGTCCTCCACAAGATGCGAGAAGAGAGAAAAGAGAGATAGAGAGAGGAGGGAAGGGAGGGAAAGGCTACGGGGAGGCCGCCAAGTGGCAACCCCTATTTCGAACCTGCAGCATCTGTGGGGCATTTTTGGGCCGTCTGATGGCCTCTCCTTTGCCCTCCCCTCCCTCTCTCCATCTCTCTATGCTCTCATTCTCTCACAAAAGACTGTGGAGCCCAGGAGGCCTCCACAGCCTCTGGTGGCCACTGCTGGTGTCTCCACCGACCTCCCTTTCCCTCCCCATCTCTCTCTCCTTTTCTCTCTGATTCATCCCTCATTTCTGTGTCGATTCAAGTCCGGCATGGAGATGTACCGACTCATACCGCTAGCCGGCTGGAGATCCGGTTCTGAGTTGGCAATCCTTGGTATGGACCCTTACCGTCTAGCATATAGCATATTATACTAACCCCGTACCAATACATAGTATAGCTACTGTCTCAACTCCAACAATGTACTATGTTATAGTACAACGGGTACCATAACAATTCGACCCATTCTAGTAAGTTATGGGCATAGGGCCCAGTACTAGGATTGAAAACCTTGGTGCCTATCATTTTTATATGCTAGATTTAGGCCACATATAAAAGGATGTGCTTGTATTATAGTTTCTCTTTTCAAACCCAAGCTCAACCATCTAGAATAGCTTTATGTTTTGAGTTGAGAAGCTTCCGTTTATTTTACTTTTTTTCAAGGATATGATGGATAATTCCTAAATCTAACAGAGGAACGACACATATCATGATTCTACATCAAATTGAAGGCTAAAACCAATGCCATACAAGCATTTTGCAGTATTACCAAATATATGATCTTCGCACTGCTGGTAGTTTGCATGCAACCAATATCTTGTTAATGTGTAAATGAAATGTGTTTCTTTTATCATTAACATTGAGCTTATATATTTTACTAAAAATATAAACATCATTATTTATATTTTTCTGTATGATAAATTACTTATAAATATGTAGTGCACATGAAAAACAATATCCACCATGAATATCTAAGGACTTGTTTGGTTCATGGGATTCTTCTCAGGAAGTAACTTTCTGAAAATATGATTTTGGCATGTTTGATTGACCATGGACAAATGACTAATTCCAAAGTGGCTTATGTTTGGCTGAATATCTACTTTCCAAGAAAAGTTATATAAAATGCCTATTATACCCTTAATAGATATAAGACTATACCTTTTTACTCCCAAACTTTATATCAATAATAATATTATATTTATATTAATATAAATATAATATTAATATATTCTAATATAATATTAGATCATAATAATTTATTATAGTAATATAATACTAATAGTCAAGAACATCCAGCTATGAGTTTTTCTAAATATAATTCACTGGTAAGTTTAAGATCAAATTATGAATCGAACTAGCAACTATTTTAGAAGTACTTTCTAAATATAATTCACTGATAAATGGAGCTCACCATATTAATGAGCCAAAAATGCAATGGCCAAGAGGTCTTACAGGTAATAGCAAATGTTTTAGAGGCCACGGTTCTTATGTTTCTTCCATGTGAACAGAAAAAAACAGGCCACATGAATCCATAACCTATCCAATATACCTCATAGAGGCCAAAACATCCATCTTTTAGGATTCTTTTTTACAACTTGTTGACCCACCTTGACTGACCTATTCAAGTAAGACAACCAAAAAAGCTTCTGTAGTTGATTTCACAGCTGTTTTTGTCCTATTAAAAGGTCCTAGTGTTAACAAGGCAAAGCACATTCACCGGAATTGATCAAAAGCTACGCAAATGGTATTATTAAATCATATAGGTGTCCATATTGCATCAAAAAGAGAACCAAACATTTGCCAGATGCTGTTTTTTTAACTGAAAATTGATTAAAGATAGGAGCTAGCAAAAAAAAACTAGGATACAGTACTCCCATATGGAAGATGTTCAACCACAGATCAACTCAAGAGGTGTTATAATCAAAGGGAAAAAAACAGTAGGGAAAGGAAGAAGAGAGAAGGCTTACTTGAGAGCTGGATTGGGGTGGAGATGCTAGCCGCTGGCTCTTGAAAACTTCCCTAGGATTTTTACGAGGAGACAATGAAGATCTTGGCATATATCACGATTCAATGTTTCATCTTAACCATCCATTCATGTTTTACAAATTTTCAGCTGTGGATCTTAAAAGGATATTTTTGAAAAGAAAAAATGGCCATTAATTTCCATCCCGTGTGAAATCCCAAAACCCACCTCCCTCATGGGTTTCCACTTCCTATGAAATATGAAAAGTGTCTTCCCATCGAAAGAGTCTTTTCTATTTCTCTCCTCTTAAAACTCCAACCAAATAAGAGGATTCCTCTCCACATCCTAGGAATTGCCACTTCCTCCCTCCACTTCTTGTGAACCAAACGAGTCCTAAGAAAACTATGATGTTGGATTCCTATAAATTAGTTATAAATTATTGTGTTCCAAACATGTCTATACACTAGCATAAAGTAGTAAACAACAATCTAGGTTAAAGTAAAAAATGAATAACAGGGCACAACTTAGCTTGCAAATTATGAATCTTTTGACAAACTACTTATCATTCTGTGTCAATGACTACCAAGTTTTGCCATAGTATGGCACAACATGCATGCCATTTCAACCCTAGCAAGCTTAAACACAATGAGCAATACAATTAGTCCCAGTTAAGGACCAGCATTAATTTTGAAAAAAATCATAGATGCCACATTGAAGTAGTTCTCATTGTTCCTGCATCATAATTGTCATGTTTCACCAATTATAATCTCCTTCTGAGTTATATATGTAGTTCATGAGAAAGAAATGGAACATGAGAAATGGAGATGTTTATCTCAAAATTTAAATGGCTCACCACTGTCGAATGTTATCCTAAATACTTTGAAGAAGTTATTGTCTTTCTTAACCTTCTTAGCAAGCAATACCTCTATGTTTAGATATTGTTGAAGGGATGGTGTCTTTATACCTTCTTTGTGACAACCTGAATCTTAAAGCGGCCAAAAGAAAAAAATAAAAAGAAAAAAAAAAAAGAAAGAGGTTGAACACTCCCATTGAGAGTCTTCTTCCACGCGACTTCAGCGGAGAGAAAGCTGATTCCGAAGAGGAATCAACCTCTCCTCCACTCCTATAAATTCCCTCCTCTCCCTCCTAAGTTATCTATGACGATCACCAACGTTCCTCCCTCTTCTTTCTCCCTCGGTTCTTCCTTTGAAACCGCAGCCCCCTTTGCTTGTGCCTGCCAGAAATCGACGCCAAAAATGCCACCGAAGCCGAGGTAAAGCCCCTCTCCTTCTTCCTCTCTATCTTCCCTTTCTCCCCATGGCCTTAGACCTTACCGCCAGCCCCCGATTTTGTCGAAAAATGACCGAAGATGAAGTCCGCCCACTTCCCCTGTTTCTTGAAATATTTTCTTGATTTTTCCCATCGTTCGGCTCTTGCCACCGGCCATCCACTGCTAACCACCGTCAGCCGCACCCCACTGCCCATTGCTGGACCTCCGACCATGCCGCCGCACTATGCCGGCGCACGAGTCACCAGCCCCGACGTCCCTCCTGTTCGGCCAAAGAAAGAAAAAAAGAAAAAAAGAAAAGAAAGAAAAATAGAAAAAGGGATTTTCTCTCTCTTAAGTTCCTTTACGATTTTTCCTCTCTACTCTCTCCTTTTCTCTTTCGATCTTCTTTCTCTAGAAGATGATGAGACCTTAGATACCATTTTCTCTCTCTACGAAGGACCTATAGATCATGTATCGAGACATCTTTTCCTCTTTTAGGGATCCATGTTGACCCCGGCAAAATATCCCGAATTGATTTAGTGCCCGGATGGTCTATCGGGATAATCACCCAGTCAACCACTTTTTTTTATTATTATTTAATTTTATTGAATATATGAAATAAAAATTGATCATGATTTAATATTTTAAATAGGATTACCTGATTCATTTAAGGAAGACTAAAGATCTAGGATGATCAAAATAAGTGGATCTTACGTTCCTTATTTACTTTTAAATGATCATGTTTTCATGCAAAAAATTGTTGATGATGAAATCATATTTTTTTATAAAATAAGGATCAGCATATGAGATATGAAAAAGCATGTTTTATTATGAACATTGATTTTATGAATATGTTTTAATGAAAACAGAATATTTATGAAGCATAAATTTTATTATTTCTCACCTATGTATATGTATGTTTTAAAAAAAAGATATAAAGATTCCAAAGGCTCTTAGGTCGAATTCCTATGCGAAGATCGACATTCGGAGCTAGCATCCATAAGAACACGGGCCTTGCCAGCGGGTATAAAATTGGTATATGTAACATGAACTTGTCGATTAAGAACACTGGCACTGTCACGGATATAAAGTGACCATAGTATGAATATCTGTGAACAAAATTTTAAAACATGACATGGACACATAATAAGAATGATTTACGAAATATGTTTACGAATGCATGATTGGTTTATGACTTGTTTTATTATATGTTCTATGAAATGCTTTATTTTATATTATCTGTTATTTTCTAAGTATTGCATTATCATAAGAAAAACTTATGCTTGATCCGGTAAGGAAGCGTGGATTCTACTTACTGAGCTAATGTAGCTCATATGTTCTTATTTTTTTTTATAAAAGAATAAGATTAGGACTGACGAAGGATTCTGATTTGGAGATCTACATAGCAAGTTTGAAAATTTTATAGCTGAAATTTAGTTATTTGATGATCACAGACTTGTAGTAAATAATTATGAATTTTGAGATATTAATTTGTATTTAATTTTAGATTTAGGTGCTCTGAATCAGTTTTGGTTTAATTAAGAATTTGAATTGAATCTTTTTATTACTTTTATTTATAACACATGTTATTATAATTAAAAAAATGAATGTGCCTTCATATTATCGAGGGCTGCATCCCTTGATAGCATGGCCGTGTTATGTCCCGAATTTGAAACATGACATTTTATGGTATCAAAGCAATAGATTTGATCATGGGTAGACTTAAAATCTAGTAATGGATAGATAGATCTCGTTTAGCTAGATCATATTTAATTGAATAAGAGTAGATAAATTTTTCTTAAAATTTCTGTTGCTCATCTAAGTTAATTAATGCTAGTATTTCTAGGTGATAATAAGCAACAAAGAGAATGAAGTCTCAACGAATCCTGTCAGTAGAAAGAGAGCAAGAAGAACTACAAGGGGAGATGCCAACCAGTCGATTGAGCATGCTCCTAATGCGCCAACCAGTCAGGCAAATATTGCTGGAGTATGCCAAATAGTGACTCAGCTTATTCAACAACAACAGCAGACACAAGCCGCTCCTCAATCTATATCATCTTTAGAGTCATATTACGAGAGGTTTAGAAGGCTTAATCCACCACTGTTTGAAGATGGACCTGACCCTCTAGTTGCAGAGACCTAGATTCGGAAGATAGAGAAGATATTTAATGCTCTACAGTATCTCAAGAATGTGAAGGTCAGATTAGCCTTACCTATGCTAAAAAAGAATGCCGAGTTTTGATGGATTGCAATTGTTGGGTATAAAATACCCCCCGGCCGAAGTTTGTAAAAGACCGACCCTTCCAGGCTTTTTCGGCTTCCGACCTTGTGTAGCGTCTCTCTGAACCCCCTCGACCGTCCGAACTTCCGGACTTCTCCAACAATGAGCTTCTCCATTCATCTACCGGGTCGCTCCAAAGGCCGCTCCAAAGGCTCTCTAGGCTTCACTATCAGCCGACCTACAGTGATCAACTATTCTCCGAATTCCTTCCAGACTTCTTCCGGCCGTGGACGACCCTACTCCGAACTTCTTCCGAACTTCGTCAATATCCAAGCTTCTCCAACTGTGAGATTTCTACAGTAACCAGACTCCATCCAAGTTTCTACGGCGGTCGACCGCCTTCAAGATTCCAACCGAGCTCCTGCGAGAGCTGAACTTCTACTACGAGCGGTCCACTCCGAACTTCTACTACGAGCGGTCTACTCTGAACTCCTACAGCGGGCGGTCTACCCCGGATATCTACTGTAAGCAAATTCCATTTGAGTCTCTACTGTAAACAAATTTCTTCCGAACTTCTATTACAAGTAGACTTCAGCCGAGCTTCTTCGTAGCCGGATCCCGGACGAGCTTCTACAATGGGACAGGATCCACCGGCCAGGTCGCTACCCCGAGCTCCCGCGACAACCGATCTTCGACCGAGCTTCTACAATAAGCGGTCTCCTTTCAGCCTTCTACAAGAATCAGACTCCGTCCGAGCTTCCATAACGGATGGATATCGGACGAGCTTCTACGATGGACGGACTCCGGCAGCTGGATTTCTACAACGGCCGATCGCATCCGGTGTCTGCCGAACCTCCCCAACGCCATCCGAAGTCCACCGTCGGCCGACCCTCCGCCAGATTCTTCACGAAATCGGACTTCTCCAATGGATAATCTTCAAACGAGCTTCCACATCAAGCAAATCCCAGACAGACTTCTCTAGCAATCGGACTCCTACCGGACTTCACCAACAGAAAGTCTCCATCCGAGCTTCTACAGCAGATGACTCCTACCTGTAGCATCAGCGCCTAAGGCATCCGACAACAGTAGACTCGTTAGCAGCCTCGAAAACATCCGAGCTTCTCCTAGATCGACGAGATAGAGAGTCATTCCGCTCCATCAGATATCCTAACCGAGCTCCAGCCGACAAATCCAAATTCTCTGGCAAGTCACGACAATGGCCACTACCCTACTCCACTCTCTGCAATGGATTCCGCGTGGCTCCACCACTCTAGCAAGTCGCGACAACGGACACCACTCCACTCTCCGTAACAAACTCCACGTGGCCCTGAACGACCCTTGACGCCACTACTCTCCGTAACAAACTCCGTGCGGCTCTGAACAGCCCACTACCAGGCGGTTACAGACGTCGCTGTCAATCAGTTACGCTCTCCGTCTATAAAAAGAGACCCCCAGATACGTTCTTCTCTAAGTTCTAAATTCTATCTCAAAACTCTGCTAAAATTTTCACTCGAGCACTCCATTTCTGTTGAAGCAGAGTACTGACTTGAGCGTCGGAGGGTCTTGCCGGAGCACCCCCAACTCCGGTTTAGACTTTCCTTGCAGGTCCCGACGGCGTCCACGGTCATCTCAACTCCAGCAACTCCGGCTTCGGCGAAATTCTGCACCAACAGCAATAAAGACTGTCTATGAGAATATCGATGACCAATTGACTGAGAAAAAGTTTAAAAAGATATTTTATGATCAATACTTCCTCGAAACAATGAGATTAGTAAAGAAGAATGAGTTCTTGATTTTGAGGCAAAAAGATGAAATGACAATATTAGAATATGCAAGCAAATTCAATGAGTCAGGCCGTTTCTGCCCCCAGCTTATGGAGTCCAAAAGGAGCAAAGCTAATAAATTTGAGCAAGGTTTAAGATATGGGATTCGGTCTCGATTGTCTTCTCATATTTTAATGATTATAAAGATATGCTAGAACAAGCTTTGAAAATAGAACCGAAATAAAAAGATCAGAATAGGAGAGGAGCAACAAAAAGAGATCGAGACCAACAAAAAATTTAGATGATCAACAGAAAAATTCTACTAATATTGCAGAGAATAATAAAGAAGCTATGATCTGTGAATATTGTGGCAAAAATCATTATAGACCTTGTCTCAAAAAGCTAGGAGCATGCTTTTTCATGCGACATAATAGGACATATGGCAAGAGATTGTCCTATTAAGAAAAAAGATAGTTCAAAGACTTTCAAACTAGCAGATCAAAAACAACAAGAAAATGCACGGGTGTTCATTTTGATCCAACAAGGTGTCATTGCAAGCAATCAAGTAGTTATAGGTACCATTCTAATCACCTCATAAAATACTGATATGCTATTTGATTATGAATTTTCTCATTCCTTTATATCTTCCAAGTAATAACTATATATATGTAGAATTGAATAAGCCACTATATGTTATATCTTCTCTTAGGAAAGTTATTTTCATCAATGTCTTGTTTAAAAAATTGCCTCATTTTAGATGAAGAAGTTAGGATTAATGAAAACTGATTTAAGAGTATAATAAAGATGATCTGAAGATTAAGATCCCTATCGGTAAAAGAATGAAGATATATCAAGTTTCGAGGACGAAACTTTTTTTAAAGAAGGTAGAATGTGATAACCTGAATCTTAAAGTGGCCCAAAGAAAAAAATAAAAAGAAAAAAAAAGAAAAAGGTTGCAGATTCCTGCTGGGAGTCTTCTTCCGCACGACTTTCGCGAAGAGAAAGCCAATTTCGAAGAGGAATCGGCCTCTCCTCCACTCCTGTAAATTCCCTCCTCCCCCTCAGTTATCCACGATGATCACCGACGTTCCTCCCTCTTCCTTCTCCCTCTATTCTTCCTTTGAAGCCGCAGCCCCCTTTGCTTGTGCCCGCTGGAAATCGATGCCAAAGACGCCACCCAAGCCAAGATAAAGCCCCTCTCCTTCTTCCTCTCCCTCTTTCCTTTCTCCCTATGGCCTTAGACCTTGCCGCCAGCCCCGATTTTGTCGAAAAATGACCGAAGATGAAGTCCACCCACTTTTCCTATTTTCTGAAATATTTTCTTGATTTTTCCACCGTTCAGCTCTTGCCGCCGGCCATCCACCACCGGCCACCGTTGGCCGCACCCTACCGCCCATTGTCGGACCTCCGACCGTGCCACCGCACTCCACCGATGCACGGTCACTAGCCCCGACGTCCCTCTTGTTCGGCCAAAGAAAGAAAAAAAGAAGAAAAGAAAGAAAAATAGAAAAAAGGGATTCTCTCTCTCTCTCTTAAGTTCCTCTAAGATTTTTCCTCTCTACTCTACTCCTCTCTTCTGATCTTCTCTCTCTAAAAGACGATGGGACCCTATATACCATCTTCTCTTTCTACCTTTTCTCTCTAAGAAGAATCTATAGATCATGTATTGAGACATCTTTTCCTCTTCTAAGGACCCATGTTGACCCAGACAAGATGATCCCGAATCGATTTAGTGCCCAGATGATCTATCAAGCTGATCACCCAGTCAATCATTTTTTTTATTATTATTTAATTTTATTGAATATATAGAATGAAAATTGATCATGATTTAATATTTTAAATAAAATTATCTGATTCATTTAAAGAAGACTAAAGATCTAGGACGATCAAAGTAAGTGGATCTTACGTTCTTTATTTATTTTTAAATGATCATATTTTTTATACAAAGAATTGTTGATGATGAAATCATGTTTTTTATAAAATAAGGATCAGCATATGAGTATGAAAAAGCATGTTTTATTATGAGCATTGATTTTATAAATATGTTTTAATGAAAATGGAATGTTTATGATGCATGAATTTTATTGTTTTCCATCTCTATATATTTATGTTTTAAGAAAAAAATATAAAGATTTCAAAGACTCTCAGATAACTATGAATGAATCTCCATGCGAAGGTCGACACCTGGAGCTAGCATTCACAAAAATACAGGTCCTGCCAGTGGATATAAACTTGACATATGAAACATGAACTTGTCGATTAAGAACACTGACCCTATCACGGGTATAAAGTGACCATAGTATGAATATCTGTGAGAAAGATTTTGAAACATGACATGAACACATGACAAAAATGGTTTACGAAATATGTTTACGAAATATTTATGATTTATGCATGCATGATTGGTTTATAACTTGTTTTATTATATGTTCTATGAAATGCTTTATTTTGTATTATTTGTTATTTTCTAAGTATTGTATTATCACAAAAAAAAACTTATGCTTGATCCGATAAGAAAGCGTAGATTCTACTTACTGAGCTAATGTAGCTCATATGTTTTATTTTTCTTTTTTTACAAAAGAATAAGATTAGGACTGACGAAGGATTCTGGTTTGGAGATCTACATAACAAACTTGAAAATTTTGTAGCTAAAATTTAGTTATTTGATAATCACAAACTTGTAATAAATAATTATGAATTTTGAGATATGGGTTTGTATTTGACTTTGGATTTAAGTGCTCTGAACCAGTTTTGGTTTAATTAAGAATTTGAATTGAATCTTTTTATTACTTTTTATTTATGATGCATCTGTTATTATAATTAAGAAAATGAATGTGGCTTCGTGTTATCGAGGACTGCATCTCTTGATAGCATGACCGTATTACGTCCCAGATTTGGGACGTGACATTCTTAGAGTCCCATAATAACATGTAATAATCCTTGCTCAATAATGACATGAGCAAACAGAGGTAAAGAAACCACGGATGAACCAAAACAATTGAATATTATGCCTTATCTAACCGAATCACTCATCCTATCTTTCTGACAAGGCCAAGATGTGGTGGAGTCGATCTAAAATAGAAATTCATTTATATGGTTGTTTTAACTTTATGGACCATATATTGATGCTTCACAACTCCCCCCCCCCCCCCCCAACAAAACCACAAGGGGAAAAAAGAGAAAAAAGACAAATTAAAGTGCTGTCAAAAGTCAAGAGGGGAAAAAAGAGATAATAATCATGCAATGACATGCATAAGAATTACAACAAAGAAACTTATAATACCAGTTACTGAAAAACCAAAAGAAACTTGTAATACTGATACAATTTTTTGACATAACACATACCCTGTAAACTTTTATCTAGATCTCGCATCAGTCCATAATTACGTTGCAGCAGGGCTGGCAAGGACTCGAAACCTGAAGGAAGGCCAGGTTACAGTAAATAAAAAGCACAGTGTGTGATAACCAACTAAAATGTTCCATATAGAGTAGAATTACCCAAGGACATAGCAAGAAAACTAAGTTCTGTACCTTTCAATAACTTCTCCTTACTAATGTAATTTAAATTTCCAAACAACAAGTGTATTTGATCCCATAACTTAATGTTGCAACATATTACAATTCAGTCTTCTAATTCGCTCTGCACTTCAATTCACAGACATATATATATATATATATATATATATATATATATATATATATATATATATATATATATATATATATATATGTTCACCTATTTGAAACCTTGATTGACTCTAACACAGATCAGAAAGGATACAATGTTGCAAGAAGTGGATGCACTCTAAAAAGAAATTGAGTGCAAAAAGAGGAAAAGACAAATAAAAAGGCAAGGTTGGAATAAAGAACTAAAAGTATGGAATCAATGTTTTGAAAGACTATGGGACGACACCTGATAACTAGGTGCACATCTAGGCAAGTGCCAAGAAGCAAAGACATCCAACCACAATAAATTAGAAAGACCTATAGAAACGACGAGAAATGTAAAAAGAAAAGTTATAACCAAAAATTGAAATACAGCAATCCATATAAAATCTACCAAGTCAAAGGGAAGGAAAAATTTAATACTAATTCATAAAATTGATCTAATCCTTCATACTTAAACATGATGCAAAACATTAAGGAGGACAAGTAGGCAGCCAAATCGGTAGTCATCCTTTAAACATCATGTGCAGCAACTGGTAAATCACAAATATACTTAATAGTCAAAATTATTAGATAATAATACATTTCCTTCATACAAAGAGAGAAAGAGGGTATAGCCAACAACTCTGTCAACCTTCGATTTAATTATAAACAAATTACATGCTTTGCTAATCATATTTCTAGAAGGCAGTTTTTGGAGCTAGCCATGAGGCCCTTAGAGAACATATTGATATCCTACACCTGGTGTACCAGCTTAGTGGTACACCAAGCCAATACCATAACGTAACATGGACGTTAAAGAGGCTACACCTTTTTCCACTTGCTTTCTTTGCCCCACTTTTTCTGCTCCTTTTTCTCTGTTTTTAATCTTGGTTTTAGTCTCTTTTGTGCATAGAACCACCACCACCATGTCTGGGTATAGAGAAGGCTAAGCCAGAGGCAACTACTCGCATGATGGAGATGGAAATGGAAGGGATAGATATGGCGACTGCAGCAGCGGAAGGGGCAGAGGCACCAACTGCAGCGGTCGAAGGAGAAGAGGCGGCGGCTGATGGTAGGAACCAAGACTGCCAGATGTCCCTTCCTCATCAGTTGTTGGTGGTAGAGGAGATGAGGCCATCCTTGCTTCTTCTCTGAATCCCGTTCCTGAGTTGATGCTGGTGGAGTGCTTTAAAGAACTTCTCACCATCAAAAAGGAGGAGACTGCTCTTGCCAACTCTCTGAAGTTGATCCTCTATTTCTTGGTTTGGACATTGCATTTCCAATTGTTTGGATCACATGTTTACTCCGTTTTTTATTGCTTGGCTAGGATTCCATCCCCTCAAGAGAAGGGGCCAAGTGCTTGACTGAATCCATTTCCCTTTTTTTTTTCTTACGCTTAAGTGGCCAAAATGTGCACATGATACCATAGTATTGACCCGGTGTACCGCTGAGCTGGAACACTGGGTGTGGGATATAATTTCTACTCCTTGAGGCACGCATAACCAAATGCTATAAGGTATCCACATGAGACATTTCAACTAAGGAATACATCCAATATGCCCCAAATCTCATTTGAGTTATTACATGAGCCATGTGGCTTATTTAGTGGTCAACAAGCACAATGATCTAATCATCCGCAAGTTCAGGTTATATCAGAAAATGCAAGCCTTGAATCTCATTTTATAGGGGGAGTAATGCCTTAATTGAGGCCTTTGCTTTATGAACATCAATCTTTACCATAAGCATCCATACTTACTATGGTTAACATTGTGATCACCTGAAACAAATTTGAAAGCCTCAAGGCAACAGAAAATCTGAGAACTATACATAAAAACTGAGGCAGCTAAAAATTGGCTTGTTTTCTTCCTGTTTACAGTAAGATATAGTATGTTCACCCTAATTTTTTAATGCGAACTGAAATAGATACCAATATTTAAAGGGAGAATAAATGGAACATGAACTGGACTTCTATAATAAATCATTCCTCATTAAACATCAAGCTCATTTTGACAATATTTACACAAATGGCTCATCTGAATAACATGCCCATGACAATCACACAACAAAAGCACTATAACATGAAACTGTGAGGAAAACAGAAAAAAAAAAAAATGTTTTCTTTTTCTTTTTTTTTAGAATTGCAATTAACTCCAGAGGAAGCAAGAACCTTGTAGCCTAAGTTTTCATAGACTTAAATACTTCGAACAACCCAACCTATTTACATACCCAATCCACCCAAACATAAATGATAAAATAGATTGAAGAATCCTACCTTCAGTTTCCCTAATGGATAAGACTTTCCATACGAAGAGAAAGAGCTGACGGATCAGACTTTCCTGCTTTTGTGTAGCCATGTGGAAATTATAGGCCTTCTCTAAAATTTGCTAGGTCATAATTCTTAATTGAAAACCAAAATCTTGTTTCCCAACTTAAGGATATGAGTGGATAGTTGACCCTTATGCAATACGGTAAGTCCTATTGATAGAGAGTTTTTTCTTTTAAAAATGATATGCAATGTCTTTAGTATCTGGTGCTAAATTAATGTTGTTTCATAGGTTACCAGCTTTGTAAATAAAAGAAATTATTTCTTCAAACAGCCACTCAGATGACATAGTACTTTTCTAATCAATTAATAGCTCTTCATGTTCGTCCTTGAGCAAGCCACATGACCTCTCTATTTACATCAACACTTCAGACACATATGAAGGATCACCATGGACCACGGAGAATTAGATAAAAGGGAAATTTTTCTGGTTGATGGTTCTTCATGACTCCATTGAAGTCTCTCTGCAAATTTGCTATTCCAATTATCAATTTACTTTTCTTGCTGGTGATAAAAGTAACTAATATTATCAAAGGTCTCTTAAACAGCTTCAACAATCCAAAAGGCTACATTAGTGAATTGGTAATTGTACACAATAGCTTTTGAGTCTTGAAACATCATAGACTCACTCTTGGAGCAAGAAGCAAAAAATGTTGGGATTGCACTCTATCCAACATTAAAAAAAATGCCTTCTTTTCGGCAATTTGAACAAAGTCTTACCTATATTAGAAACGAGGTCACTGCATGTTGCAGTGGTAAAAGGATTGGATAGACAAGCGCAATGTCACAGTTCCCATAACTAGGTAATGTAACGTATTTTCTTTGTTACCGGTATCAGACAACCAAAAGTATACGAGTAAGAGATGCTGCTGGCTGAACTGCCAGAAATTACCATATCAGAAAAAGAAACCTAGTTGAAGTTGCCAATTGGCAGGAAGCGCTTCAGATGCAATCAAGCATTTATCTTAGGGTCATTCAAGGAATGAATTCAACCTAATTTCCAAAGATCTGCAAGCACAAGAAAGGAAAGAAACCCACAGAGAGCAATATGGACAAATCACCAAGCATCTTTAACTATGTAAAAGAACTGGCAAAAGCACCAAGAAATTCCTGGCGACAACGTCATTCTCATTATCCCTGTTTCATCCTCCGATTTCAAGCACAAGTTCGAGCGCTGATTTCCCAAAGTGGCAAACCACTCAGTGGAGGATCCGTCACAGTAAATTTGAGCCCTATCAACTATTCTTTGCACAACGATCTACGATAATCAAAGCCACAATCTTTCAATGAAAGAAAGAAACCACACTTCGCCTGTGCTCTCAATAAGCAAGTTCCATGGAAAATTTAGCTCGTCTGATCGAACTTTAACTACGAAACATACCACAGTAAAACGAACTTGGTAAAGAGTGAAAGGGCAAAGAGGAGGGAATCAAACGGTAGGGTTTTTTGGGGGGAGATGGGATAAGAACGGACGAAATCATAAGAGAGAAAGCGAGAAGAGTAAGGGGAGGAGATCTCACTGGCTTGGAAGTCTTCGAGGAAGCCCATTCTGGTTTCTGGATTGGATTTTTTCTCCTCTTCTTCCCGCCCTAGCTTTGCTTCTGAAAAATATCCGCCAAAAAAGACACCCTTTTCTTTTCCTCCTACCGCTCCCTTTTTTCTCTCCCCTTCTCGGTTCGTGTATCAGCCAACTAGAACTCGGCACGTGCGAAATACACGTTTCCGATTGTGAGCGTTCCTGGGCTTGTATCGCCATTGTGCTGGGGCACGTCTAATACACCTTGGGCATCGTATGGCAAATTGGATGCCGAGGATCCCCATCTGATATATTTTTTTATTGATTATTGACATAGTTTGATAAAAATATATTAAGCTCAATCCTTTTGTCCTTTATTCAAATAAAAGCTGGACTAATTGGCTGTATTTATTTAAGACTAGAGTAGTTACTTTGTGGTATTGGAGTTGAGGAAGATTTTAAATACTGCATCGGAATTGTCATTATTTGCCTAAAAAATATTTAAATTTTATAATAATGGCTGGTATGATAGCGTATAATAAAAAATAGTGAACAATATTAACGAAATAACAGTTTATATTTTTGTTTACTTTTTATTAATTTAAAAATATTATTTTTGATGTATAGTTATTTTTAATGCATAATTATTTTGGATATTTTACATACATACCCTCCTAAATATTAGAATTTACAAAAATATCTTTTCAAAATTAATATTCATATATACCCTCATAAAATACTTATTTTGCATGAATATCCTTCTATTTCTTTTTTCTTTTGTGTAGGTATCTATGCCATCTAACATTATGAAGAAATTAGTAGTTTAAAATTAAAATGATTGAAATATCCTTAATGGATATATATACAAAGAAAAATATTTATAAAGATATATATATATATATATATTTCGGATATTCATGTAATTTCACATATTTAGGAGGATATATATGAAAAAAAATTTAAGTTTTTATGTGAACTTCCTCCTAAATATTGGATTTGCACGAAGGTCCTTCCAAAATTGATATTTATATATATATTCTCATAAAATATTATTTTTACATGTATATCTTTGACATAGTAATTCTATCGATGTCATTAGCTCAAATCATATGTATTTAAATTAAAAATTAATTAAAATTATTAAATTATCTTTTTACTTCAAAATGAGTGATAGACTAATGGATCTCATTGGAGACTTATCCTACCAATTGAACTTCCCTCTTTCTAATAACAAATTTTTTTTGATTATCTAACCATTGAATCGATCTTTTTCTTCTAAGCAATATTTTCATAAAAAATATTAATAAGCAAGCACTAGACTAGTCTAAGTGTCGAAACAAGTTGAAATAGATAAAAATAGAATTTTTTTATATATATACATCCTCTTAAGTATGTTAAATTGCATAAATATTCTTGCAAAGTTATTATTTACATGTATACCTTTATAATTATTTTTTTTGTGTATCTAACTATTAAAAATATTTCAATCATTCTAATTTTAAAGTACTAATTTCTTAATGGCATTAGATGCATGGATAATAATAATAATAATAATAATAATAATAATAATAATAATAATAATAATAATAGTAGTATACATATAAAATAATAATAATAATAATAATAAAAATATACATATAAAATAAGTATTTTCTGAGAACATACATATAATTATTAATTTTAGAAAGATATTCACGCAAAATCTAAAATTTGAGAGGGTATGTATGCAAAAAATTCAATTATTTTTGGAGAGATTTTGATAAAAATTTGAATATGAAAAAATATTATTTGACTTAGAACAAGATAAAGATGAAAATAATAGTCATTATTTGTGTTATAGCGAATCTTAATGCTAGACAGCGAATCATAATACCTGATTTTTTTCTCCTATTATCATAAAATCATGGGTTGCCAAAACTGTTATAATGGCCATAATAATATCTATAACACCATTATTTTGGAGATATGAAAATGATATATATGGCATCACTTGACCAAAAGCAAACCCTCATGCCATGTAATGATATAAGTTTGCCAAAAATTGTAATTCATTAATATACTGTCACAGGTTAAACACTTGAAGAAGAGGGAACAAAAAGGTGTGCCTTACCGCACAACATCCACCGGATATGTTCGTCCCTCCGCGTACATTACTTTCAAACATTTGGAAAATAAAAAACATTTAAAATAGAAAAGAGAAAAGAGAAATTACAATTCGAGAAAAGCTGATTATAGATCGGGCTTGAGCACTGAAAACTTCAAATTTTAAATAGTCTAGGCCCAAAGCATGACTAAAGACAAATATAGTTTAGGCTCGAGGCTTGCCCAATGATCATCTCTAATTTCAATGATATGGTGCAAGTAGATGAGAACAATTTGCCCGACCATTTTTCCTTGTTTTCATGGCTATTGCTTGTCCATGCCTCAGTGGATAGCAAATTATACAGAGGAGATAAGAGAGAGTGGACAAGCAAATCCCACATCCACTCATCTAGAGCGTAGCATTGTCCAAGTCCAAGAAGAAATGCATTTGTCAATTTCGAGAAGCGAACAGGGGAAAATTCAAGTCATAAACCTTTAATCTTCTTCCTGAATCAGACATCTGACTTGTTACTAGCTCCCTCTAATACAATTGCTGCCCATATATTCACACTTGTTAGGTGAGGCTTTACTAGCTCCCTCTAATACAATTGTTGAGATCATGCTACTACCTCTATCAAAACCAAACCATTCATAAAAATGAAATACAAAGTATTTTACCAATCAACAGCCCTTTCCTTGCCAAATCACCTTTTCTTCTCTCTTCTTTCTTCTTTTCAGCCGTTTCTGTCTTGCAAGAGACATCACATTGGTAAGAGTTGGGCATTCCAAAAAATCCCCAGAATTTTAACCAAGATGCATCCAAAGTCATGAAATATGCAATTTACAGCAGCAAGATTTCAGACTCATCTTAGCAAACTCTTGCTGCTCACTGGTAAACCACCACAAGTTTTTAAAGAGGGAGTGGGGGGGGGGGGGGGTGTTGTAGAGAATTAGTTGTAGATACTATATGATTTGTTCATACAACTGTTACTGTAGATAAAACTCGAGTCTACAACCTAGTCTTGTATACATACAGCCTGACGCCCTTAGATCAATATAAAGCTACCATTCATATTCTTCTTTAAGAGCATTTAAGTATCACATATAGTATTGTTCCCCTTTAATATCAGTACCAGCTTTGTCTTTCAGAAAGAAAACGATCCTCTCTTCCCTTGCCAAAGAAAAATTGAGACATAAGTATTTAAAATCAGTTAGGCCAGATATGTCACCTGCATGGCTATTTTGGATTCCTACAATGCTTCTTTCAGCTGCAAAATCATCAACTTTGTTTCTGATAGACATGCAATTCCGTATATCTCTTATGTTCCCTTCATGAGGTTGGAGAGAGTGGAAATCAAAAGCAAAGTTCTCTGTCGTGCACCCTTCCTTTCAAGCTCATAATTATGTTCTGAAGTCTAGAAGAGACCATGCAGGTTTTGATGGGGTATTCCTTGGAGCATCACCTTATGGTTGCTCGTAAGTGAAGATTTGAACAAGCTGTCAACAGTTGGTGAGTTCGTCCATTCTAGTTCATATCCATGCAGTGGAGTTGAAAGGAGACCATTCACACTCAGATAAGATGTATCAGGCAGCGCCAAGCAGTTGCTGCCAGAGGAAAAGTTTAATATCTTTCTGCTTTCATAGAGATTTGTTTGATCAAGAAAATTTGGAGCAGTATACAAGGTTAGGGGCAAATGATCCATCTCACTTTCAGAACCAAAAGACAGCTCTGGCTCTTCAATGTCCTCATTCCATCCCAGTAACCTAGTAGTACCCTGCTCTTTTTCCATCTCTAAATGCAATTCTCGAGTGTGGAGATCCCATAGCTTTGTTGAATTTCTTTTGGTGTAAGGCACCAGTGATTTCTCAGTGAAGGGGAGATGAGCAGAAAAATTTTTAGGGATTGGGTCAACAAATTTGGGCAACATGTTGTATTCAAATTCTGTGCTCCATTCAATAGCCGAGGTTGGTCTGTTCTCAGCATGCAGATCTGAGCTTCCTGCTTCATCTAATACCCAATTGGATTGCTTGTTCCACTGAAACCCTGCTTCAAGAACATGCCAAGTTGGAGAAACCTGAATCTTAGTGTAGTCCAGTGGAAAACTAAGGCAATCATCTGTTCTGTTACATTTATGAGCAAGCAAATCCATTCTTGACTGTTTAATGGAAGTCATTGAATAAAGGTCTCTTCCTGCTGACTCAAGCACTTCTTCAAAGGGATCATCAAACTTGGACGCAGCAAGTGACTGGCACCTGTCATTTGATACCTTCTGCACTGTCTCTCTGAATTTCTCATGCTGACATGGCATCAAATTTTTAGGTTAGGTAACAGTATCTTGAGTAACATGAACTGTTAATTATGCAATCAGGCTTAATGATTGTTAAAATTTTGAAGCAGACAAAAGAAACCATTCTATAATGAAATTGAAGCTTGACAGAGCATACGCTGCTTGATTTTCTCCCCGAACCCAGCCTATGCAGGAATTTAAAAATTGAATCTGATCTGAGAATTTATTTTGTTAGATGATAATTTCACATATAAGACTGAAAAAGTAGATGGGGTTCTGATAACACTAACCTATTTAGTTGTAATTCATCAATTTCCAGAGAAAATGCCTCCAATGCTAACCGAAGTAGTTTACTTCTCTTTTTGGTAAAAATTCCACCGTGCTTGTCTTTTCTTCCTAAGATTTTGAAAAATGTTATTACTCAATTAGCATTTTCATCACACTTCTAAGGCAAAACAGTCGTAAAAAGATTTATTCACATGTTATCATGTTTCTATTCAAAACTTAATTGCAATGATGTCCACAGATTACTTTCATAAGAGTCTGTAGTTAATGTATCATGTAAAAAGAACAATGGCTTGCTTTGACCTAAAAAATTTTAACAACTTCAACAATATGGCACTATTTATGCCTACATTTACTAGCCAACATGAAGTATTTATAAGAAGTTCATAGTCTCAGCACATATATTGGTAGTCCCCTTCTTAAGAAAAAGGAAAAGAAAAGACAAAAGAAGCAGAATCGATTGTCTTCTTCATTTTCGTGCACATTTGCATGTAAGCAGCAAAGGCAAGTCTTCTTTGCTTTGGCCCCACTTATACAACATAGACTGTGGTTGAGATCACACAGTACAGTTCAGCTGCAACTTTACGTGCATAAGAGGATTCCTGGTTAGCAATTGGCATGCACAAAAACCAAAACACAAGCCTATGACATTGGCTTCTTCATTTCAAAGTTGAATTTGCCATCATGTTTATTTTTATTACATGAACTTAAAAAGGTTTCCGATCAAGTCCGATTTCAAACAAATGCTGGATAACATTTTAGGACATGAATGTAAAAAATCCAAATACAATTGGCTTGGTTTTACTATCATCTGCTGCACTAGTATGCATTCTTTGCATAACTAGTGGAAATATTAAGGCCCTATTTGGACAATTAGCTTTCCATCAGCATGATTTCTGATGACAGGTGGACCAAGGTTCGCGGACTCGGTACCAGAACCCGTACCGGTATGGTACCATATACCATAGCGGACCGTACCGACAATAAAAAATTCAAAAAAAATCCCACCCAACGGCCAAAAAAAAAAGAAAAAGAAAACCTAGTCGAACTAGTACCGTACCAGACTAAACCACCCAATATCAAGTGGTTCAGGCCGATACCATACCGAACCAATCGGTTCGGTCCGATTCAGGCTATTTTTCAAAAAACTGGCCTGAATCGAACTTGTTCCCCACCGATACGGTACAGTATAGGGTGTACCGGCCGGTTCGGACTGATACAGAGTGGACAGTATCTGTTAACAGATATGAAGGAAAAGAAAAGCTGAAAATTGAGAAAGCCCACCCATCACACCCAATCCCAATTTTTTTTGGTAAATAGAATCCAGTGAAAACAATGAACTTACTGATCCCCAAAAAAAGAAAAAAATCCTGATGGGTACTTGATGAGCTCACATATCCATTAAACTTCTCCAGTCCAACTGGTCTCTAAACAGATAATTCCCACCTGTTTGGATATTAAAAAGTGACATGGAATTTTCAACATATAAAACAGGCCCTAAGACAAAGGACTATCCAGCATATAGTCCATGTGATCTGTCACCCCCTCCAAAATACATCATATGGCTTTCTCCATGACATGGAACCTATTTAGTTTTAGTTTGATCTTTGAATAAGGTTGTTATGATACATGAGCAAGATATAGTTAAATTATATGACATAGTATGACTATTGCAATGTGTAACATCTATCAACCAGCCAAACTTCACCAAGCTCCGAACCATGAAACAAATAAACGTTAACTTGCTGGCACAAAAACAAAGACAGATTTAAGAATTGCTTAGTCCATTATATTTGTCAAAGATAAAGATCTAACTTTCATACGTAAACATGATCATGACCAAATCCATTCATGGGAAACACCATTCACTATCACATATATTAAAGAAATCAAATCCATTCATTCTTTTGCTCACCACAGTTCCACGAAACCTCTGCAGGTGCGAATATGGTGCATTGAGAAATAGGCATGACACCATGAATGGAGAATGAGGATTTGTTCACATCATATTTGCGTGTGACTAAGCTATTCAATCCTGCAAAGAGAAGGAGATACAGTTGGCTAGATAAATCTACAAGATGAAAAGGAAAGCTTGGTTAGATCTATAAATGCACCAGAGAAACCACAAGAATAGCTGAATCTAATGCTCACCACAATTTTCGGTAACTTTAGCAGGTGTAAAATAGGACCGTTCAGCAATAGGGGTGACATTTTGAATAGGCAAAATGGACTTGCTCATATCAGATTTGCATGTGCCTGAGTTATAGAAATCTGCAAAAGGGCAAAAGGCACACAATAAAATATATAGCATTCCATGTGCAATTAAGGTGAAAGAATGGGTAAATGTTTTCATTAAATGCAGAATGTCACTACGAGGAAAAACAAAAAGAACATAAAATTTCATTTTGAAATGCCAGAAGCCAAAGTAATCCATATATCAACCTACTTGCTGCCCCATCCCTTTCTTTGGATGTCTTCAAATTGATTTCTTGCACAGGAACTTGATAAGAACAGCATTTATGACCAGCTTCTTCACATAGTTTTTTAAAATACTTGTACTCGGAAGTCTTTGCACCACCTGCTGCCAACATTTTTGTTAAGTTAAATAGAAAATTCAAGCTATGAATAGATAAGTAATTCCATTACCCAGAATTATATAGAAAAGAACAACTAAAGTTCTATTTTAGCATACTATGAAATATCAAATATAGCATAGTACTTATTCTCAAGGGCAGCCCTTGACACAACACTAGGGTTGCTCCATCATGAACTGGATGTCATGGCTTTGAAATACAGATATAGCCTCCCCGCAAGTGGGGGTAAGGCTGCGTGCCCTTTGGCACCATGCAGAGAGGCTGCATGCCCTTTTGGCTGGTGTCAAAACACATGATGGCAAGCGGCCAGCATGGTGTCTGAAGTGGCATGTTGACAACTGCCATGGTGTGCCAAAGAAAACAAAGAAGTCCAAACAATGCTGTGTCGATGTGGGCCAGCATCAGTAACCTTTTGATAAGCTCTATACGCTGCATAGAGATTTGCCCCGGTGCAATCCTATAAGCCTAAGCTGAAAGCTCATTTTTTACATCCTCTCTTAGATTAAACAGCATAGTCTGCCTTTGTTGACCCACAAACCATTTCTAGTTCTTCAAACACAAAAGACCATGTCAAGTCCAAGTGGATTACAGATAAACAACGATACGTGGTGACCAATGCATGGGAAGAAATTAAGAACTTTCTATTTAAGAAGCTTTATTATTTTATTTATGGTCACTCATATGCAATCATATATCTTTAGATTCCAATAAACATTTGGGTTATAGTTGACAGTGGTGATTCAAGGGATTTAATAAAAATGACATCAACTAAGTTATGTTTCCCAAGTAATTGTCATATATAATGACCTTTTTCCTTTTTTTTTGTTGGAGGAGGGGGGGCGTGCGTGCAGAGACTAGGACAAGAGAAAGCCTGACCCAAAATATAATGACCTCCTAGTTCTTTTGATGTTTTATTACACAATAAACAACCAATAATATTAGAAAGTGGATACGTTTCTTCATGTGATGGTAAAATTGAAAAATGAAACAAACTATCAGGTTTAAGTTGACCATATTTCCATTATACTCGGTACGATATAAGCAAAGGAGTCTGCTTTTAGTATGGAGACATACAACTTGGAGACTGAATTGTTTCCGTCTTGACTGAAGGTGCGCTCTTTTCACATCTTAGTTCCTGAACAAGAGGAGAGTCTGCAAACTTCACCTTTTTCCTTCTGCTCATGCCTTTTAGCAAATAGTCAGTTTCAATTAGACAAAACACGGGTTGAGAAATAATAATATATGCAATATAACATTAATCAGAACCATGATCTTGACCTGCTATCTCATAATATTCTAGTTTATCAATAAATATGCAAGTAAAAGTTTATTCAACAGTTAATGGTCTAGCAATTTTAACCACAGAGCTTATCACTGATACTATCTATCATTTTTCAGCATGTTCATATAATTGAATAGAGCATTGTGGAACAGGGCAGAAGGAATGAATTTCTCATTTGACAGCTTCCTGAATGTAATTTAATGCACTATCTGATATAAAGAGCTGGATTCTTACATGTCAATTGCATATGTAATCTTGTCTCACTCTTTAAACAACATATTAGGTCTTGTTTACAGCATATTCTCTTGTTCAATGTGTGATAAAGATGGAAAAAAATAGCAGGGAGGTTGATTTCTTGATCCTTTTAAGTTTTGTCCATTTGGACAAAAGGCATATCAATCTTCAGATTAGTTAGCTGGCCTGTTTAACAGAAGAAAGAAGTGTATCATAAGCATATATAAGAGAGTACAGAAAATAAAAAGTAGAAATTTAAAATCACATTATATGCATAGTATTGCATACTGTATAGGTTGATCAAATCTTCTCATGGAGCAAAACAAGGAAAGATTGACATGATATTTGAAATGTTGTTGACTAATAAAGATCTTATACATAGTGACTGCAATAACATCAGAGGTAGCTGTACATAGGAATAAATGACAAACATGGATTTGTAAACCTCATCACATGTAGTTGAACAAGGTTTGATGGCTATGGTTGCACTTGCAGAGACTAAAGTAGGAATAATATAGAAATCCGATAAAGAAAAAAATAGCAATGATGAAACAAAACAGAGTATTATATCAAGAATTAAACAATGAAGGCTTTCTGACCACATGCATATCCATAGTTATAAAAATAAGTTACTTGCAAAAGATACTAATTATAAAAAAAACCCATAAATTAGAAAAATATATGAAATGCTGAATAAATAACTGAATGAATAAATGTTATGTGTATTAAGAATCGTCGACTTAGAACTGGACACCATGCCAGCCGGCCAACGGTACATCCCCATACCAGATCCGAACTGACATGGAAACGGAGGATGAACCGGAGAGGAAAAGAGAGAGAAAGAGAGAGGGGGGGAGGGAGAGGGAGAGAAAAAATGGGAGGCCGGCGGAGATGCCTACAGTAGCCATTGGAGGGCCATGGAGGCTGCTGAGACCTCTTGAGCTCCACAGTCCTCCGCAAGAGAAACTGAGAAGAGAGATAGAGAGAGAGGAGAAGGGAGTGAAAAGGAGGGAAAGGCGGCAGGGAGGCTATCAGATAGCCGCTGTGGAGGGGTTTTGGGCTGTGGTGGGTTTTGGGCCGTTCGGTGGCTACGGCGGCCATCCGGCAGCCTCTACGTCTTTCCCTCCCTCCTCTCCCCTCCCTCCTCCTCTCCATCTCTCTCTCTTCTCAGTTTCTCTTATGGACCATGGAGATCCGGAGATTCGACGGGCCACCGGCCTTCCCCTCTCCTTCTCTCTCCTCCTCTCTCTTCCTCTCTTTCCTTCTCCCTCACTCCGTTTTCACCGGTGTTTTAAATCGGACATCCGAACTGCATCAATTAGCTACCGGTACAATCAGCATGTCCCAAACCATTCGGTTCGGGTCGGTTCGATGAACCCATTGTGTATGTTTATGAATGCAAGTATATGTGCATGTATGCATGCATCTTAGAGCAAAGTCTAGTACCTTGCCACCCTCTTCACTTGCTCCTCATTTTCCTCCAGCTTCAACCCAGCACCCCACATCTTTTTTCCCTCTCTTCACCAATCTTTTTCAGTGGCCTCTCTCCTTTTGCACTGATTTAACTAAGGAACTTAAGTAGCTTTTGCATGTGGTGATCACATGGTGTGAGGGTAACAGGATAGCCCACCTCAAAAGATGAACAAGAGAAAGAAACTAAAAATTGGCCAGTACATAAGCCCCATAGTTTCAGAATATACTTTTTAATAAGACTTAAGTGTTGAACTTTAACTTTTATATGTCAAGAGATCATCACCCTCAATAAAGAATCAAATTAATGGATTCACCAGTTGCTTAAACTTGATAAAACTAGACAAAGTGCAAATAAGACTATCAAAAAAAAAAAAACATCATGAAATAGATTACATAAGCCTAAATCTAACCTAAAAGGGCAATTTGAAAACCTAATTCCGGCTGACATCCAACAATGAGTGATGCGGGACAACCCTAAAGAAGAGAGAAAAAAAATCAATCCTAATGATCAAGCTTCCTTCTGTTCATCAACAACAAATCACGTCCAGCCAGGAGCTCATTATTCCTAGGACAGACAGTATAATTGCCTATACTCTGCTCAGGAGGCGTGATTGATTGATATGAGATTAAAGCGAAATCAATCTAAATGATACAGACAAATGCCATTCTAGAAATCAGTAAACAACTAGCAATAAAAAAGTCATAAACAGATAGCAGAAATTAAACATGCTCACGAGTAAATGCAAAAAAAGAGATATAATTGGAATGAGAAAGTAAAACATTAAACCCGTGAGAAAAATTCAAGAAGATGATAAGAATCCGGATCGTGGTAGTTAAGAAACTATCCTAATTAGGGCTCTTAATCTTTTAACCAAACAGATCCGTCGATAAAGAATTAGATCTTTACCAACATCGGATCAAAAATAAAAAAAAATAAAAATCAAAGATCAACTGAGAAGGAACGAAGGTCCTTGACAGCATATGATATGTAAAATAAAAGATCATTCTTTTCTCTCAGCACAATAGATGAAAATTCTGGAGGAGACAGATCTCTCTGGTGGGATAGGCTTGCGTGGGTAGATGGTGGAGTCGAATCAGGATCGTAAGAACACTGGATTTTAAGTAGATGAAGGTTAAAGAGATAGGATAAAAAGTGAGCCTCACACCCTCTCCTTGTGAGGCGATTTCTTTTGGGTCTCACACCCTCTCCCTGTCGGAGCGATTGACACAAGTATTTGTGGAGTTTGTAAAATTATTCATTGTCCTCTTCATGAAAGATACAAAGATTTATATAAGACTCTAGGGGTCCTATTTATTTAGGAATCTCTTATCTTTTACAAAGAAGAAATCAGCCCTCCACAAGAAAGTAAAGCATTATGTCTGATTTTCAAATAAAATAATCTATCATGGAAAAGAAATCAGCTTTCAACAAAATAAGTAGCCAAAAACTCTTAAAAAATCCTCGGGAAGAAATGAAACTCCATGTGGGTGCTTGATGATTGGCACAACTTGGTATGAGAATCTTTGGGCACGGCACACGCTGGCATGCATATTTCTTTCCTGGGCATGTGGAGAGTGGTGGCTCCAAAGGTGACGTGAACAAACCCAAATATGGCCCTATGGACCCAAAGCTAAATGCATTAAAAACTTATTGACTGAAAATAAATAACTGAAGTAAAATCAATCTAATGGGGCTTCTTCGATCCAAATCAAATCTACATCATGTCGCTGACTTCTGATGGCTCTGGTGTCCGCATCAATTCTCCCGAGGTGGGGAGAACTCGACTCTGTCGAGTGTGGGTCGATTCCGTTCTGGTGACGCTCAAGTAGATCAGGATCAATGCGCTGTAGCTCTTCTCGAGTGATCCAGGTATCTTCAGACTCCAGTCGACTTCGCCATCTAACCAAATACCGCTGATAGCCTCGACTCCGGGTAGAGAGAATCTGCTCATCCAAAATTCTCTCGATCTGATCGTGTTTTGCTGATATTTTGACTGGTGGACACTCAGAGACAGGTTCGCTCTCAAAGGTTGGTTCAGGCTCAAATGGCTCACTAAGTATCTGAGTTGGTTCTTTATAGTGACAAGATCTGTAATGTTAAAAGTAGAGCTAATCCCAAAATCAGAAGATAAGTCCACAACATACGCATTTGATCCAATTTTCTTTAATCTTAAACGGACCTGCTCCTCGGGCATGTAACTTCTTCATGGTTCCGGATGGAAACTGTTCAGGCCTCAATCGAACCATCACAGTCTTCCTCCGCAAACTCTTGGACACATCGATGAGAATCTGCATTCTGTTTATAAACTTTATTGCTAATGCTAAGTTTTTTACTGATCTCTTTATGCAAACTCTTGACATGCTGTGCAAGTGACTCTGCAGATTCGGAAATCCTAGCATACATGGGCAGTGGGATGAGGTCTATTGATTTTCTAGGTTGATATCCATGAACTACTTCAAAAGGACTCATGCCAATGAACCTACTAACAGAGCTATTATATGCAAATTCTGCTCGGAGCAGCAAAAGATCTCAGTTACTCATATGTTCCCCAATCAAGCAACACAATAGATTTTCAAGACTCCTATTGACCACTTCGGTCTGACCATCTGTTTGTGGATGATAGGCAGAAGAAAATTTTAGTTTTGTACCTAGAAGGTGCCATAAGGTTTTCCAAAAGTAGCTTATAAATCTAACATCCCTATCAGAAATAATGATTTTAGGCAATCCATGTAGTCTAACAATCTCATCAAAGTATATCCTTGCAACTTTCGACGCATCAGACGTTTGGCAACAAGGCAAGAAATGGATCATTTTTGAAAATCTATCTACAACCACTAGAACAGAATCATGCTTCCTAGCTGTCCTAGGTAATCCCAAAACAAAATCCATACTAACATCTTGCCAAGGATAGTCTGGTATAGGTAAGGGTGTATATAGACTGGTGTTTTGTTTTCTCTGCTTGGCCATGGCATATGTTCTACATTGGGCAACAATTCGGACGATATCTCTTTTCAAGCTTGGCCAAAAGAACTGAGCTTCTACCAACTCTATGATTTTATTTCTACCAAAATGTCCAGCTAATCCTCTAGCATGTAGTTTCCAAACTAAAAAATCTCTTAAAGATGTACGGGGGATACACAGCCTAGTTCCTCTAAATAGGTAACCATCCTGAAGGGTGTATTCACTACATTCTCTAGATGGCCCTTTACGTAAAGTGGTATATCACCAAAATCTGGATACTCCTCATAATCTTCTTTAACCTTATCAAAACCAACAACTTCTATACTAACGATGGACAGCAAAGTATGACAACGATTCAAGACATCAGCAGCACGATTTTCTACACCTGCACGGTATTTCAAAACAAAAGTATAGACTTGCAAAAACTCGACCCACCTATCGTGTCTATGATTCAATTTCTTTTGAGAATTCAGAAATCGGAGGGCCTCATGGTCAGAGTACAAAACAAATTCTTGCAGTAGTAGGTAATGTCTCCAATATCTTAAAGCTTGGATTACCGCATAAAACTTCTTATCGTAGGTAAAATACTTAAGTTTAGAATCGTTAAGTTTCTCACTAAAGTATGCTACCGGATAATCTTTTTGACTAAGGACACCACCAATCGCAACTCCTGACACGTCGCACGCTACTTCAAAAATCTTTAAAAAATCAGATAGACGTAAGACTGGGGCATGGGTCATCTTGTCCTTAATGTCTAGAAAAGCTCTATCGGCTGCCCTAGTCCATTCAAATTTTTTCTTTCTAATGCAGTCAGTGATGGGAGCAACTATGGTGCTAAACCCTTTTATGAACCTACGATAAAAGGTTGCTAATCCATGAAAACTCCGCACGTCATGCACACTCTTGGATACCGGCCACTCAACTATTGCTCTAATCTTTTCAGGATCGACAGACACACCATCGGGAGTAACAACAAAACCTAAAAAGATGATACGGTCTGTCATGAAAGCGTACTTCTTAGGATTAGCATATAAATTTTCTGTTCTAAGAACTCGGCACACTCTTCGAAGATGATCTAGATGGTCTTCCCTAATTCGACTATAGATCAAAATGTCATCAAAGTATACGACTACAAATACTCCTATAAATAGTCGTAGTACTTGGATCATCAACCTCATGAAATTACTAGGGACATTAGATAACCCAAATAGCATCACCATCCACTCATATAAACCATCTTTTGTCTTAAAAGCAGTTTTTCACTCATCTCTCGGTCTAATCCTTACTTGATGGTAATCACTCTTAAGATCAATCTTAGAAAAGATAGTGGCTCCAGCCATCATATCTAGCATGTCATCTATCTAATCTAGGGATGGAGAAGCGGTAGTTAATGGTGATATTGTTAATGGCATGGCTATCTATGCACATCCTCCATGTACCATCCTTCTTTGGAGTCAGTAGTGCAGGACCGCGCAAGGACTCAAACTCTCCCTTACAAATTCTTTTTTTATTAGCTCTCCAACTTGTCTTTGTAGCTCAGCATGCTCATTAGGGTTCAACCTATAGTGGGGTAAGTTAGATAGGATAGATCCAGAAACTAAATCAATGGCATATTGAATGTTTCTCATAGACGGTAAGTAATCTGAAAGATCCTTAGGAAAGACATCATGAAACTCATTAAGAAGGCTAGCTACTTCCTTAGGATAATCCACCTTAAAATCCTCACTGTTGGTGCAGAATTCCGTCGAAGCCGGAGAAGTTGGAGCTAGGATGACTGCGGCCGCCGCCGGGACCTGCAAGGAAGTCTAAATCGGAGTTGGGGGTGCTCCGGCAAGACCCTCCGACGCTTAAGTCAGTACTCTGCTTCAACAAAAATGGAGTGCTCGAGCGAAAATTTTAGCAGAATTTCGAGATAGAGTTTTTGAGCTTAGAGAAGAACGTATCTGAGGGTCTCTTTTTATAGACAAAAAGCGTAACTGATTGACAGCGACGTCTGTAACCGCCTAGTAATGGGCCGTTCAAAGCCGTGCGGAGTTTGTTACGGAGAGTAGTGGCGTCAGGAGCCGTTCAGGGCCACGCGGAGTTTGTTACGGAAAGTGGAGTGGTGTCCGTTGTCGCGACTTGCCAGGGAGTGGAGTAAAGTAGTGGCCCTTGTCGTGGCTTGCCAGAGAGTTCGGATCTGTTGGCTGGAGCTCGGCTGGAATGTCTGATGGAGCGGAATGGCTCTCTATTTCGTCGATCTAGGAGAAGCTCGGATGTTTCCGAGGTTGCTGACGAGTCCACTGTTGTCGGATGCCCTGGGCACTGATGCTACAGGCGGGAGCCATCTGCTGTAGAGGCTCGGATGAAGACTTTCTGTTGGCGAAGTCCGGTAGGAGTTCGATTGCTAGAGAAGTCCATCTGAGATTTGCCTGATGGGGAAGCTCGTCTGAAGATTATCCGTCGGAGAAGTCCGATTTCATGAAGAATCTGGCGGAGGATCGGTCGGCGATGGACTTCAGATGGCGTTGGGGAGGCTCGTCCGCTGGAGGAGTCTGGGGGATCCGGAGGCGATCGGCCGTTGTAGAAATCCAGCTGCTGGAGCCCGTCTGTTATAGAAGCTCGTCCGGAATCCATCCGCTATGAAAGTTCGGATGGAGTCCGGTTCTTGCTGAAGGCTGAAAGGAGGCCGCTTATTGCAGAAGCTCGGATGAGGATCAGTTGTCGTGGAAGCTTGGAGTAATGTCCTGGCTGGTGGAGCCTGTCCCGTTGTAGAAGCTCATCCGGAATCCATCCGCTATGGAGAAGCTCGGCTGAAGTCTACCTGTAATAGAAGTTCGGAAGAAATTCGTTTACAGTAGAGGCTCGAATGGAATTCGCTTACAGTAGATATCCAGAGTAGACCGCCTGCAGTGGGAGTTCGGCTCTCGCAGGAGCTCGGTTGGAATCCGGAAGGCGGTCGACCACCGTAGAAACTTGGATGGAGCCTGGTTACTGTAGAAATCTCGTTATCGGAGAAGCTCGGATATTGACGAAGTCCGGAAGAAGTTCGGAGTAGGGTCGTCCGCGGCCGGAAGAAGTATGGAAGGAATTCGGAGAATAGTTGATTACTGTAAAAGGTCGGCTGATAGTGAGGCCCAGAGAGCTTTTGGAGCGGCCCAGTAGATGAATGCAGAAAGCTCATTATCGGAGAAGTCCGGACGGTCGAGGGGGTTCAGAGAGACGCCACACAAGGTCGGAAGCCGTAAAAGTTCTGGAAGGATCGGTCTTCTACAAACTTCGGCTGGGGGTATTTTATACCCAACACCAGTCTCCCTACTTCCGAGTTCGGATTCCGAATGAAGTACAAAAAAATTCTCACAGCCGAAGTTGCCCCCCCTCGATTTTCGCACTCAGTGGTTGCCAGATATTTTGGCGTTCGGCACGCTGGTACTGGAGCCTTTTCGAAAAAGATTTTTTCTTTTTGGAATTCCCGCTAGAGCGTAGCTCTAGGTACGACGCAATAATGACTTTGTCAGCTGCCAGCCGTTTTCAGCAGCCTGTCATGGTGAGTGGGACACGCGGCGAGTGCAGGTCGGCCAGAGGAGATCCGCAATCACTATTGCACCGGACCCCGAGGTTTATTTAAACACGTCCTCCTCCTTCAGGGGTTTCACTTTGCCTGAGAGAATCTCTCGGTTCCCTTCCTCTTCCCCGAGAGCTCCAGCTTCCTCTAGCATCCTTCTCGGCCTTAGGCGTCCTTCGGGTCGACTTCCATTGTCCTTGCCGTCTTCCTGCACTCCTTGGGCCAACCTAGGTTAGTTCCGAAACTTCTTGTCGTTTTTCTGTTCTTCTTCTTCGTATTCCGTTCGTTTAGCTTCCTCGAGGGCTTGTTTGCTATTTTTTCTGATTTTTTCAAGATTTTTGTGGCATCCATTTGATCCAAAATATCTTCCGATATCTCCTCTTCTAGTGGTTCTAGGAGTTCGTCAGCCCCAGTTCCCCAAAGTCCTTGTACCGTAGACGAACCCGTAGCTAGGACCGAACCTCGTCTGGCCTTTGCACCGGACACCATCCCTAGCTCCTTGACTCCGGATGAACTCTCGCTGATAAGGATTCAGTATGGAGTTCTTCCGGAGTACGAGCTGGAGCTTCCCGAGCCAACTGACCGGGCTAGCGCCCCTCCTCTCGGCCGCTTCTGTCTGTACCAGGAAGCCTTCCGTGCCGGACTTTGGCTTCCACTGCCGCCTTTTGTCATCGCTCTCTTTCGTTTTCTGAACATTTCTCTAGTTTCCGTCGTGCCGAACTCCTTTAGGTTTCGAATAAGATTTCTTTCTCTTTGTAGCTTAGTTGAAGTTCGGCCGACTCTTTCCTTGTTTAGAAATTTCTACACATTCAAGCGTCATCCCTCGGCAAAAGATTGGTGGTACTTCTCCCTCCAGTTCGGTAGAAAGGGATTGCTGAAAGGCGCCCCCTCTTCTATCCACAACTGGAAGGAGAGGTTCTTCTATGTCCGATGCCCGACCTTGGTGCTAGGATTACCCCCTTGGGGCTCTCTGAGGGATTCTGTCCGCCGGACTTCTAGCCTGGAAAGGGACGACCTCGAAGCCTACAAAAAACTCGAGGCCTATCAAGCCCCCCTCCTCTCCGAACTTCTGAAGGAACAACTCTTGTTCAATATTTATCTGAGTCCTCTTAATCCTGTCGGTACCATCATTATTTTTTATTTTTATTTTTATTATTATTTTTTTTTTGCTGCTTTCTCTTTTTCTTATTCTGTCTCTGAGCCGTGTGGGTCTTCTTTTATTGCAGACATGGACGCAGGCGTGGCTCGAAGGTTAGCTCAGGGTCTCAAGACCCACAAGAGAAAAGGTGCCTCAACTTCGGGGTCGACGAAGAGAGCCAGGACGGGAGAGACAAGCTCGGCCGCGCCTGCACAAGTGGCCGTGGCCGTCGACGTCCCTTCCGATGTCGAACCCAAAGTCCCCCGAGCCCCCTCAAGAAGCCCCCCCGGCCGAGGATCCCGTTCCAGAGGCTCGTCCCGAGGGGGCACCCGAGGCCGAAGAGAGAAGGAGAAAGAAGACCCTGGCTCGCAAGAGCCGCAGCTGCAAGGCGGCCGTCGAGGGGGCCGGCGGCTCCGAGGAAGACCTGGGGGAAAATCCCTTCAACAACAGGGATTTAATAAAGAGGCTGGTCGAAGGGTGCATTCTGCTCGAGATAGTCCAGAGGATCGTCCTTGCGGATCCAGAGCTGCGGGTCTGGAACTCTCTGGGATCTTTCCTCGAAGTAGGTTAATTCACTTTTTTCTCCTTTTTGCTTCTTTACATAATATACTCCTTAGCCTTTATATTGACTCCCCGGCCTCTCTTGCAGATTGGACACCAGCTTGTCGCCAACGTCGAGGCGGTGAAGATCACTAAGGGGGAGACAGCTCGGACGGAGGAAGGTCGCCTGGCTGAGGCTGCCCACCTCGAGGAGAAGATCGCCGAGGTCCTAAGTCTCCAGGAGGCGCTGGAAAAGGAGGGACAAACCTCGTCCGATCTGAGGACCGCCTTGGAGGAGGAGAGAAAGAAGGCTGAGGCCGAGGTCTCCGAACTGAAGGTGCAGGTTTCCGAACTGAAGGCGCATGTTTCCGAGCTGAAAGCGCGGATCCCGTCCCTGGTCTCGAAGGCAGGGGCCCGAGCAGTGGAGGAGTTCAAAGCCTCCTCCGAGATGGAGGATCTACAGGTCCAGTTCGGCCAGACGCCTTCATCAAGGGTTTCGAACTCTGCCAAGAGAAGGTGGCTGGAAGGTTTCCCGAACTGGACCTCGGCTTCCTGAACGAGACGTCCGATGATGAAGCCAGACCATTCGAAGCCGCTGCCGGTCCTCCTCCAGCCGGGACCTTGTCGACTGCTGCGGCCGCCGCTGTCGATCTTCCGGGGACGCCGAGCCCCTCCACTTCTGCCCCAGAGGTCCGGAACCTCTAGCTTTGTATTTTTCCTTTGTGGTGACTTTTCTTCGTTCTCTTGAACTTGAAAATTATTTAATCAATGAAATAGGATTCTTCTTTACAGAGGGCCTCCTTTTTTTTTTCTTCTGTATTCTTTTCCTTCTTTTTTGTCTTCTTGCATTAATTTGAGTCATGGCGCTCTTGTCTTCCAACGACAGTGCCCTGCCGAAGCTCTTCCCCTACCGGAGGGGATTCCTCTGAAGTCGATGATTCGAGACCTCCGAAGGGAAGTTCGTCAATTGACGAGAAAATCCAAGAAGCTAGAAGATGAACTTCACTGGCTAAAGGAGAGCCATTCAGAGGCCACTGCAGAGGCTACTCGCTTTCGGGACCTCCACAAGAAAGGTTTCATGGAATACACCCGGAGGAAGGCCGACTTCATGACGGAGCTTGAGGAACTCCGGAAACGTGCCAGCGACCGATCTTGGACTCAGGCTTCCAAGATCAGCTCCCTTGAAGTCGAGCTGGCAGCCGCACGGGAGAAAATCGACCAACTGGAAGGAAGCTCATCCTGGCTCACAATCCAGGCCGACAGCGATCGAGACTGGTCGAAGAAGTTCTTCGACCTTCAAAAGCAGCTGCAGGACACCGAGGCGAACTACAACGCCTACTGAGTCGGCTGGAGCGGACAAGTAGAGGACTACCGAAGGAGGCTCCAGACGGCAACCGACGAAGTTGCCCGCCTTCAGAGGCAGTTGTCTGAGAGACTCCAGTCTGCCTCCGCACAAGGCTCTGACGAGCTTCGCTCCTTGAGGGAGACCATGACAGAACTGTCTGTGGCCCTTGGGCGGAAGGAGGCCGAATTGCAGCAGCTGAAGATTTAGTTGGTCCACGAGCAGCAGGCGGTCAAAGATGCCGAGGCGGAGTCTGAGATCCTGAGGAAGAGGCTTCGAGAGTCGAAGGGCGAGAGCCGATGGTTCCACTAGATGTATCGGGATATGCTGCTGAGAAAGATGGAACTAGAGGAAGAAGTCGAAAACTTAAAGCAATCCCTAATAGGGACCGAAACCGAGAGCTCGAAGTCAGAAGAAGCTGGGCTTCCTTAGAGCTCCCCCTTTTTTTTTTCTTTTTATGTTTTATCTTTCCATGTATTCTTTTTCTTTTCTTGTCGTTTCTCTTTTTTGGTCTTCAAGGCTTTGTAATGTACACTTCACTAATGAAATGAAAAGAAAATTTTCCATTACCTTGTCCACTCTTGTATTAAGTGGTTGTTTACCGAACTTCTTTTGTCTTCCGTCTTGTTTGGCGTCGGTGTTGTTTATAATTCCTCGTCTATTCTTGCTTTGAGTCATTGTTTACCGAATTTTTTTTATCTGTTGTCTTGTTCGATGCCGACGTTGTTTGAAGGTTTCCGATCGTCGCCATGTTGATTTGCCTTTTTTGTTCATGACCGTAGGTCTTTTCGAGGCCATTTGAGTTCGACGCTTCCTCCCGGTGCTCAAGCTTGGGGATTCGAACTTCTCGTTACTTTTGAGGAAGTCGATTTCTCCTCGACCTGTGTCGAGTTCCCTCTTAGCGACTGAGGGTTTTTGATAGGAGTATCCTTCCTCATTGAGACGAGGTCTCTTGTGTCTTTGATTTAGTTTGTTTTTCATTTGTCGCTGGTGTAGTTCGTCGCTTTTCCTTTTCATCTCCCCCCCTTTTTTTTTGTGTTCGAGTGAGGGTTTTTCCTCTACTCTTAACAGGGTCGTGAGAGCGTAGAGGAGCCATTGAGAAGGCTTTTCTCCCCATCCGGTCTTATCGACTGGATCTTTGTTTGTGTCAGGACGAGGTTCTCCTCTTGTTTCCGACAGTCAATTTCAGCTCATGTTAGGACGAAGTTCTCCTTCTGTTCCTAACAGGACTGTGGGGATACATAAGGGCCGCTGCAAGGGCCTCTCCTCCCATCCGATCTTTAAGTAACCGGGCCTTCAACTTTGCTCATGTTAGGACGAGGTTCTCCTCCTGTTCCTAACAAGGCTGTGGGGGCATACATGGGCCGTTGCGAGGGCCTCTCCCCCCATCCGGTCTTTAAGTAACTGGGCCTTCAACTTTGCTTATGTTAGGACGAGGTTCTCCTCCTGTTCCTAACAAGGCTGTGGGGGCACATAAGGGCCGTTGCGAGGGCCTCTCCCCCATCCGATCTTTAAGTAACCAGACCTTCGACTTTGCTCATATTAGGACGAGGTTCTCCTCCTATTCCTATACGCTTAATTTCGATTGAATGAGGGAGTTACTTCCTGTCGTTATAAGCCCGTGCTAAAAGAAAAATATGCAAATACGAAACTTTTATTTAAGACAAAGTTATTGGTAATACATCCATAGATTTTTCGAATCCTAAAGCCGCGGAAGGTCTGCTCCCCGTCGGGGTCCTCCTGAGATGGAGTTGATAATCCCAATCGAAGGCCGATCTTCAAGCTGCTCCTCCCTCCTTAGCGGCTCCGGCTGCGGCAGGGCCCTAGGCCGATCTTCCCTACCTTCAGGTCGGCGTCGAATGAATCTGTCGAGCCGACCTCGTCTGACGAGCTCCTCGATCTCATCTCGGAGCTGAATACACTCCTCCGTGTCGTGACCGTGGTCACGATGATAGAGGTAGAACTTGTTAGGATTGCGCTTCCCGGAGTGTGTGCGCATCCTTTCCGGCCTTGGTAACTGCTCCCTAACCTCCATCAGCACTTGAGTTTTCGATGTGTTGAGAGGGGCGTAGCTGTGGAATCTTCTCGGGGGGGAGCTCCACCGAACTCTGTGGTTCGGGCTTCTCTGCTTACGAGCTCGAAGAGGAGTCCGGACATGCCTGTGTCCGGGAGGAGTTCGAGAATGCGGCCGAGCTTTACTCAGCTCTTTTTCAACTGCGGGCTTGCTGGAGTCTCCCGCCTACCGCTCCTTCGCGACCTCTTCGTCCTTCATCTTAAAGGCTTCTTCTGCTCGGGCATATCCTTCGGCCCGAGCCAGCAAATCAACAAGGTCCCTGGGATATTTTTTTTTCCAGAAAAAATAGAAGATCGTTCTTTTGGAGACCGCCCTTCAGGGCAGCCATCGCGACCGATTGGTCCAAGTTTCGGACCTCCAACGCGGCGACGTTAAAACGATTGACGTAAGCTGGGATAGATTCTCCCTCCTTCTGCTTGATGTTGATAAGGGACTCCGAACCTCTCCGGGGACATCGACTGCTAACAAAATCAGCCACAAAGTGGTGGCTTATCTGATCAAAAGAGAAGATAGTATCCGGCTTCAGCGCCGAGTACCAGTTCCTTGCTGCTCCCTTCAGAGTGGATGGGAAAGCTCGGCACAGGATGGCGTCTGGCGCACCATGGAGCAGCATCATTGTCCAGAAGGCCTCCAGGTGGTAACCGGATCCGAGGTCCTGTCGTAGCTTTCGAATTGGGGGAGCTTGAAGTTTGACGGGATCGGTTCCTGCATGATCATTTAAAAGAAAGGAGGGTCAGTACAGATGCCCTCACCATAAACAGGAGGAGCGTGGCGGAGCTCTTCGATCCGCCGGTTCATCTCCTAAAGCCTTTGATCCAGGAGGTCCTCTCGGCTGCGCATCTCGAGGGTCTTCTAGCAGAATGGAGGTAGGGATCCTCCGGGAGTGGAATCGTGATCAGACTGAGGGCTCTTCACCCTCGGATTCCCCTTTCCGGGGAAGACAGGGCGACTGGTCCAAGTGGCCCACCCTACTGCCAGATTTTGGAACTCCGGCGACGCTCTTTCCAACCGCACTGACGCCTGCGACTGTTGCTGCTGCTGCTGCATGGCCTGCACTGCTTCGGTGAGGCCTCTGACCTGCTGAACCAGTAGGTCGAACTGTTCCATGCCGACCGCCGTTGTCGGAGGAGGAGGGGCCTGGAAAACTGGAGGCGAGGCCGGAGCCTGAGATCTGGCCGCGAAGACCGTGGATCGCCTGGTGGATGCCTTTCGGGGAGGCATCAGGTGGAGATCTAGTAGGAGAAGAAGAAGAGAATGTCGGAGAAGATGACCGGAGGCAATCCCGTTGAGCACTCCTTTAAGAACAAGGGTACTGCGAAGACACAGACCCCTTCCTCTAGCGTCAATTCTGTTGGTGCAGAATTCCGTCAAAGCCGGAGAAGCTGGAGCTGGGATGACCGCGGCCACCGTCGGGACCTACAAGGAAAGTCTAAATCGAAGTTGGGGGTGCTCCGGCAAGACCCTCCGATGCTCAAGTCAGTACTCTGCTTCAACAAAAATGGAGTACTCGAGCGAAAATTTTAGCAGAGTTTCGAGATAGAATTTTTGAGCTTAGAGAAGAACGTATCTGAGGATCCCTTTTTATAGATGGAGAGCGTAACTGATTGACAGCGACGTCTGTAACCATCTAGTGGTGGGCCGTTCAGAGCCGCGCGGAGTTTGCTACGGAGAGTAGTGGCGTCAGGGGCCGTTCAGGACCACATGGAGTTTGTTACGAAGAGTGGAGTGGTGTCCGTTGTCGCGACTTGCCAGAGAGTGAAGTAAGGTAGTGGCCCTTGTCGTGGCTTGCTAGAGAGTTCGGATCTGTTGACTGGAGCTCGATTAGGATGTCTGATGGAATGGAATGGCTCTCTATTTCGTCGATCTAGGAGAAGCTCGGATGTTTCCGAGGTTGCTGACGAGTCCACTGTTGTCGGATGCCCTGGGCGCTGATGCTACAGGCAGGAGCCATCTGCTGTAGAAGCTCGGATGAAGATTTTCTGTTGACGAAGTCTGGTAGGAGTCCGATTGCTAGAGAAGTCCGTCTGGAATTTGTCTGATGGGGAAGCTCGTCTGAAGATTATCCATCGGAGAAGTCCGATTTCATGAAGAATCTGACGGAGGATCGACCGGCGGTGGACTTCGGATGGCATTGGGGAGGCTCGTCCGCTGGAGGAGTCTGGGGGATCCGGAGACGATCGACCATTGTAGAAATCCAGCTGCTGGAGCCTGTCTGTTATAGAAGCTCGTCCGGAATCCATCCGCTATGGAAGTTCGGACGGAGTCTGGTTCTTGCTGAAGGCTGAAAGGAGGCCGCTTATTGCAGAAGCTCGGATGAGGATCAGTTGTCGTGGAAGCTCGGAATAGTGTCCTGGCTGGTGGAGCCTGTCCCATTGTAGAAGCTCGTCCGGAATCCATCCGCTATGGAGAAGCTCGGCTGAAGTCTACCTGTAATAGAAGTTCGGAAGAAATTCGTTTACAGTAGAGGCTCGAATGGAATTCGCTTACAGTAGATATCCAGAGTAGACCGCCTGCAGTGGGAGTTCGGCTCTCGCAGGAGCTCGGTTAGAATCCGGAAGGCGGTCGACCACCGTAGAAACTTGGATGGAGCTTGGTTACTGTAGAAATCTCGTTGTCAGAGAAGCTCGGATATTGACGAAGTCCGGAAGAAGTTCGGAGTAGGGTCGTCTGCGGCCGGAAGAAGTCCGGAAGGGATTCGGAGAATAGTTGATTACTATAGAAGGTCGACTGATAGTGAGGCCCAAAGAGCCTTTGGAGCAGCCCGGTAGATGAATGCAAAAGCTCATTGTCGGAGAAGTCCGAACGGTCGAGGGGGTTCAGAGAGACGCCACACAAGGTCGGAAGCCGGAAAAGTCCTGGAAGGGTCGATCTTCTACAAACTTCGGCTGGAGGTATTTTATACCCAACACTCATGAACTTCTCTTGCAGCAAGCATCCAAATTGGTGATCCTTCACTCATGATCATCTCTAATTCTTTAGCACCTATCAGATGGAGGCTTTTTTCTTGATGTTTTCTTTTAGTCCATCGTCTATCTTTCTATTAGTAGCCTTAAGTGGGGAAGGATTAATCATGATCTTCTTACCCTGATAAGTAAAGCTACAGGAGTTGGTTCAGCCATAAAACGTAACATCATTGTCGAATAGCCAGGACCGACCTAATATGATACTTCCGATTTCCATGGGTAAGACATCGCACCACACATGATCCTGGTAGGAATGAAGCTGGATGGGCACACAGCATCTAAATTTGATGAGAATAGAGGAGGAATCTATCCAAGACACACGGTATGGGCTAGGATGATTTACAGGAGTTAATCCTAATCGCTTAACTGTATCGATGGAGATTACGTTGATACAACTACCGCTATCAATGATCATCTTACAAATTTTATCGTCAAATTTTATGAAGGTATAAAAAATAGAGGTCCTATGCCAGTCTTCACTTTCCTTAGTTTGTGCTAGAACATACCTAACGATTCCAAGTCTAAGGTCTAACTCGAGTGCAACATAACCTAAGATGTCCTCAGTACTCTCAAACTGCTCGACTAAATCTGGATCAGCTTCATAAACTTCTTCCTCAATATTTTCTAAAATTTTTTCTTCTAATTCTTCTACGAATAATGATCGGTTGGGGCATTGTGCAGCAAAGTGACCGTAACTATGGCACTTGAAGCAATGAGATCGAAAACTACTTTCTTTTGATAACTCTCCTATAGTTTCTTTTTCTTTATCTTCTTTTCTCCCAATAGGATTTGTAGGTGGAGATCTGTTACTAGGAGCTTGATTAATATTGGGTCTCGATCCAGAAAGGATTACTCGGCTAGGTTCAGGACGACGGAGAGTCGAATATCTACAAAATCTCTCAAAGTCTAAGGCAAATTGATAAACTTGTTCTAACGTGGTTACCTCTCGCAGAAAGAACTCACGCTGGATATTCTCTCGTAATCCAGTTCTAAATCTAGACAAGATAACAACCCTATCTTCGGCTACTCCACATCTCATGAGGTACTCATCAAATCTCGTGATATACTCGATGACTGATTTATTCCCTTGAGTAAGCCTCTGCTATTGATCTAAAAATTTTTATTGGTAGGAGGTAGAAAGGTACTTCTCTCTGAGTCTCTTTCATCTCATTCCAGATTTCTATCAGGTCTTGTCTCCTCTGATTAAGAAGACGCTCAACACTTTCCCAATAAAGTCGGGCTTGCCTAACCAATTTCATCTTAACAAACCTAACTCTCCTTGCTTCAGTCATTTCATACCACCCAAAGTAGTGGTCCATATCTGATTCCCAATTTAGGTACTCTCTTAAATCTAGACAACCATCAAAATTTGGGACTTCGACCTTCATATTCCTAAGAATATGCTCATCTTGGTCGAATTGGTTATGGTGCGAGCGTGCTCCTATAGGTCGATCAAGTTTTAGATTCCTACCTCTCTGTCCTATAGGCAGTCGGGGAGACTCAGGTTCAGATTATTTCTGCCTAGCTTCTTCTAATACCACTATTCTCTCATCCATGGCTTTCATAAAATTTTTCATGTCATTAAACTTTTCAGTCAGAGCATCAATGATGGCTGCTATATTAGGATCCAGATTGGTGTTGGGTGGGGAAGTAGGATGTTGGTACCAGGTACCTGATCTAGTAGTCATGCAACTTTAGGATGCAGAAACAAGGTGCAATAAAAATTAAAATGCTTAAAAATAAAGTATGAAATTTAAAGTGTGAAAATTTAACTTGCGGAAATTTAAATTACTGAATTTAAACTAAAGTCCTAATCAACTTGCTCTGATACCAAATGATGCAGGACAACCCTAAAGAAAAGAAAAAAAAAATCAATCCTAACGATCAAGCTTCCTTCTGTTCATCAACAACAAATCACATCCAGTCAGAGGCTCATTATTCTCAGGACAGACAGTATAGTTGCCTATACTCTGCTCAAGAGGCGTGATTGATTGATACGAGATTAAAGTGAGATCAATCTAAATGATGCAGACAAATGCCATTCTAGAGATCAATAAACAACTAGCAATAAAAAAATCATAAACAGATAGCAGAAATTAAACATGCTCACGAGTAAATATAAAAAAAGAGATATGAATGGAATGAAAAAGAGTAAAACATTAAACCCATGAGAAAAATCCAAGAAGATGATAAGAATCCGGATCGTGGTAGTTAAGAAACTATCCTGATTAGGGCTCTTAATCTTTTAACCAAACAGATCCGTCGATAAAGAACTAGGTCTTTACCAACATCGGATCGAAAATAAAAAAAATAAAAAGTAAAGATCAACTGAGAAGGAACGAAGGTCTTTGACAGCATATGATCTGTAGAATAAAAGATCACTCTTTTCTCTCAACATGATAGATGAAAATTCTGGAGGAGATAGACATCTCTTAGTGGGATAGGCTTGCGTGGGTAGATGATGGAGTCGAATCAGGGTCGTAGGAATACTGGAACTTAAGTAGATGAAGGTTAAAGAGATATGATAGAAAGTGGACCTCACACCCTCTCCTTGTGGGGCGATTTCTTTTGGATCTCACACCCTCTCCCTCTCGGAGTGATGGACACAAGTATTTGTGAAGTTTATAAAATCATTCATTGCCCTCTTCATGAAAGATACAAAGATTTATATAGGGCTCTAGGGGTCCTATTTCTTTAGGAATCTCTTATCTTTTACAAGAAAAAAATCAGTCCTCCACAAAAAAATAAAGCATTTTGTCTGATTTCTAAATAAAATAATCTACCATGGGAAATAAATCAACCTTCAACAAAATAAATAGCCAAGAACTCTTAAAGAATCCTCGAGAAGAAATGAAACTCCATGTGGACGCTTGATGCTTGGCACAACTTGGCATGAGAATCCTTGGGCACGGCACACACTGGCATGCATATTTCTTCCCTGGACATGTGGAAAGTGGTGGCTCCAAAGGTGACGTGGACAAACCCAAATATGGCCCTATGGACCCAAAGCTAAATACATTAAAAACTTATTGACTGAAAATAAATAACAGAAATAGAATCAATCTAATGGGGCTTCTTCGATCCAAATCGAATCTACATCATGTCGCTGACTTCTGATGGCTTTGATGTCCGCACCAATGAGGCATCAACTGATCCATTTCATAAAAGCTTCACACTCAAAACATCATAGAATCAACGGAGCTTCTTGAATTCTTTACTTATCTTTCAGCATGGATACATTATTAAACATGTTCACTTAGGTTAAATATTGGTATCAGAGGACCAAAGAGTTCAGGAAGGTTTTTATTCATCCACTTTTAAAGAACTCCCTTAAGATAGCAAGGATGTGTACAATGATTGTGAAAACTAAAGATGAACAATAAAAAAGGGCCAAGAGCCAAAAGTAGTGTCAGAATTGAGGAATAACATGATCTCAAAGGTAGATTTAGGAGGAACATGATGAACTAATAATTGGTATACATGATAACAAGAATCTCTCTTCAACAACCAGCTTAACCATGTCAAATCAAGGTGAGCAAGGGAAACCCTATGAAACAACTAGCCTCATACAAGATCAAACTCAGCAAATTGGATCCTCTGAGTACTAAAGTAACGGCCCTTGAATAACGTCAAAGACAGAAAAAAGGTGCATAGGACTCTTGAATTGGCTGCATTCCTTGCTAAGAAAAAATAACACTGGCAACTAATACTATTCACTTGACTTGATACATAACAACCAGAACCAGAACCAAGTAACAACTTCTATCGGATGAGCAGTGATGATCTAGGAGCAAATTATCTGATCAATTTAATGACACTCTAGGTCCAATAATGAGGCAAAGAAGAGAATTCATATGATGGCATAGAAAATGAGGTGAATTTGCTAATTATTAGCCAACATAATAGCTCCAAATGCTCATTGCATGAGATTGGCTGTTGCAGCAACAAATCATCAATCTGGTAACACAAGTTATTTACATTCCAGCATATGCTAAAAATCTCCTGATCTATATTATGCCATCAGCAAACCGTATATCACTTATGAAAACTCAAATAAATCCTAATAACTATCAAAAATGTTAATTTGGACTAAAGTTTGCTATAGGATGCTGAAAAGCTGAATAAAGAAGCATTTCAAACATTATCAACCAGTGTATTTGGAGGACCTGACTTAGTAGCTAAACTAAGTGGATAACAACAAACAGTTGCATTAAGGATGAGTCAGTCTCAACTTGGGCTTTGGTCTTCAATCCACAATCACTAGAATTTGGTGATAATCCCAGTAACACTGTAAAGAGGTATCGGAACAGCAAAATTCAGGGGTCAACGTCCTCAATAAATGAGTTGACTTTCCATCGACAGTCTTATTAGCAACGGTTTTATGGATCTTCCGTCAGAAATTCCACCTGTTTAACCCAGGTATCAATGCTCTCTTTCCCAACCCTCTGCACAAAATTCAAACCCCATTCTCTATCTCAACCACCTCCCATCTTTGTTCCAGATTACAAACCAACAAGTATTTGATCATACATTAACAAAAACCATCCAATAAATTTCCATCCGCTTTAATTGAATCAGAGTCTTCAGCTCTCCCTACCTTACGGAGACCAAAGCAAGAAACTAATCAAGAATCGATCCCAATTCAAAAAAAGAAAAGAATTTTATTCCACGATTACATAAAATCGATATCAAAATCAGTCAGTAAATCAAATTGTCCAAAAAGCAAGGCAAGAATTCGAAAGATTGAGATCCTTACCGTAGTCGTAGTAAACCCTAGAATTTGGGGAGGTTTGGAGCCCGGAGCGGCTCCCGAGCGTTTGAGAGACGGTTTACAAAACCGAGGCTCCATCGTCCCTCGGCGGACTCGAATGACGCTTTTGCGCGCCAAAAAAAAAGCGAGCTTTGGGGCTCCGGATTTGAGTCGGTTAGAGCTGGAGATAGTTTTTCCCGAATTATCAAAAATCACAAATCCAGATAATCAAATTAACTAAGAATTGGACAATTGTTATATAACTTACTTTCTGTTTTATTCACAACTAACTGAGAAAATCAAGGATTATGAAATAATGATATTATGTTATCCAAAAGGATCACTAGATACATTATGATTTAGCTCACTACGTCAAAAAGCTCGGATAGGGTTCAAGGATGTTCAAGATTGGATTATGTATCTACGTTTTGGAAAATCATAATTTTCTCTTGTGATAATTTGATTTTATTTTATTTTTTATTGATTTGAATAACTTTTAGAGATTATTGAGAGCATGACAGCACCATCGCTGGAGGATTTATAGCACCTTAGTGATGTTTGGGTTTGATGATATTTCAATCTTAAAGTAAATAGATCAAAATAAAAGTTTCATTACAGATAAAATTTTGACTAAATGTATTTCTTAATTTAGAAGAAACTAAGTAATGCAACATTAACCAAAGTTGATAAAATATTAAGATTTAGCTCAATGATGATTTTATGTTTTTCATGATTTTTTTTCGGATATTATTCTAAAAAAATTTTAATCTTTCGTGACTAAAAAAAGAATCCGATCTGAATTAGGAGACTTGGACCTCACTAGCGTAAAAAGAGATATTGTAACTTGGTCTTATCATATTAATGAAAGTAAAAAAAGGGTTACAATCCTATTTGAGCAGCTTGAAAGAATTGCTTCATCTTGTTTGGTGGGATCATCATATTTTTTTTGTTGATAATGATTTGCAATTACTTTTTATTTTTGCTTTTCCTTCTGTATGATCTATTCAGGAAACAAAAAACGGCCTGCATGTGCTAGCAACTCAATTGGCTGATGTGAGTGTATGTAAGTAATAAATTGATGAGTAATTAAGAATCAAACGATATTGGTTTGATGCCTCATTTAAGAGGACTTTGCAATTTCAAGATCTTAAATGAAAGTGATGGCTAAAGCAATTGACAAAATGATAAAAAAAAAATATGAGTCAAAATTAAAGACAGAGTATTTGAAACATCATTCACATAAAATAGAATCTAAAATAAATCCAATCTCAAAGTATAATGATTTTCCATCTTTTGCTTTTGAAACAAAAGTCGCAAACTAGGTATGTGAGAACAACTTATTTAGCAATGAAGAATTACAATTCAGAAAAATATCGGTTAAACATGTCCTATTTGGAGAAACAATAGACCATGGAAAAAGGAATAATCAAAAACATTTCCAATCATTCAAACATATTGCAAGAGTCTACAACATTAGAAGAATACGGTATTGCATTATAAGATAATTTGGAGTCTTAGAATATTAACACACCTATGAATGCAACTCATAATGTATTAATAAGTATTAGGCAATAGGTTATTACAAACAGCTGAATGTGAAAATAAAAGCCATTTTTCTCCATATCGTCACCTTTCATCCAAATATCCGTTTGGCAACTGGACCAAGGTCAAAGTCATGATTTTGTGATATGAAGCATGAAGAGAAAATATCGTAGTGGAATGTATCCACTGACCATATTGACTTGATTGATCAATTGATAATTTGTTAGAAGTCAGTCTTTGAACCCGAAATCATAATTTTTGGCAGATTTAATGTATATTCATGGTGAAGTATTGGCCAATCCACTCGGACTTGGCCGAGTTTTGATACAGATGGCTAGATTTGGAGACCTTGAAGTCAGGAACTAAAATTGCTCATTGCTGATGACTAGAATGGAAAGGACTAAGGACACATTTGGTTGGAGGATTTGGGCTTGGGAACGGGAATGGGTATGGGAATGCATAACTCTCATTCTGAATATTTGGTTGGGGAAAATCTTATTATCATTTCGATTCCATAGGAAAATGGAAATATTCCGATCCTCCAAACTCAATCTAAACTCTCCTATAGTATTCAAATCTCATTATAATTCTGATTTTAGTCACAAGCCAAATATGCATAGTATGATGATGCCCACTCCAATCCATTTTAATTTCGATTCTAATTTCAATTGCGAACCAATATACCTAAAATGACCAAAGTCAAATCAGGTGGCTGGCAAGATTGAGCATTAGGTTGCCATGCCTTGGGGAGCAAGGTTGATTGCTTTTGTTGATCAGATCTCTCTCGTTGTGTGAGGGTTAGGGATACATGTATTCCTCTTATGCTGATACCATCTTTCTTTTTAAAAGAACTATCCAGCCAAGATTTATGTATATTGGTTCAGTGCCCTGGAAAAGGTCATCATGAATGCTATCAGGAAGCTTATTATCATGTTAGATGTAATGGTTTAAGACTCGATTTTTCAGTTTGAAGACTTGATATCAAGTCATTTACTTTTCTGGCATTTCTATGTTATAGAGGATGTTCATGAGATCTACTTTAAACTTGCACTAATTTTTTTAGCACTATGTTATTTTTTAAGGCGGCCAATATATCAGGCTTGCCCAATGTGCCTAAGTGATCTGACCTAATAAACTAGGTCAGGTCAATTTTAGGCCTAATTTGTGCCTGAGATTGTGTGCCCATTGACACTTTATTTTTAAACGAAACGTTAGCTTTCAATTTGTGGCCAATGTTAAAGCATACCATTGCCAGAGAATGGCCTATATGAATATACTACAGTTGAAATTTTTGCAAATCTTGCTACTTGATTGGGACCAGATTTATATTATGTATAGATCGCCCATAGTCTTATGACATCTTATCTATTCCAACCCTAACACTAATATAGAAGAATTCTCTCATGATCTAGCTCTGGACATGTCTTCAAGTTTAGGGGGATTAGAGTGGTCCTCACCTGTGAACCAAGGGTTGCCACAGTGGTCTTACCCCTTCGCCTAGCCCAAGCCCAAGCCCAAGCCCAACTAACAAGACCCAAGCCCAAAAAAAAAAAAAAAGAAAGAAAGAAACAGAGGAACCGGGAAGACTCCTGGTAGGAGTCTTCTTCTCCGATTAAATCCCGGCGATCGAGAGTCCTAGGACCACCAGGAGTCCTAGGGCTCTCTATAAAAAGACCCTCCCCTTCCTTAGAAGCCGATCATCGGTCTTATTCCTCTCTCTTCCTCCCTGATTTTTTCGATTGGAGCGCGGATACTTGTTTCGTTCTCGCCGTGATTACTCACCGATGGGGTCACCGGAGGCCGAAGTAAGTTTTCCTCCTCTTCCTCTCTTCTTTCCCCTTCTTTCCGTGCCTCTGTGTGCGACTGCTGGCGACGGATGTCGTCGATTTTTGATCAGAGAAGAGACCCCTGTTTGGTCTCTTCTTCCTTTTGATTTTTCGGCGCCGGCGATCACAACCGACCACCGGCCTTGCCTCTCCGAACTCGAGAGGTTGCCCCCCCTCTGCCGTCGGGTTCGCCATGTCGGCCGTGGCCTGGACGGCCGATCAAGGGAGGGGACCTGCCGGTCCCCTGTTTCGGCCAGGAAGGAGCCCGAGAAAAAGAAGAAAAAGAAGAAAAAGAGAAAAGAAAAGAAAAGAAAAAGAAGAAAAAGAGAAAAGAAAAGAAAAAGAAGAAAAAGAGAAAAGAAAAAAAAGAGAGAAAAAGAAAAGGGAGAGAGAAACTTTCTCTCTCTCTCTCTCTTAGATTTTTAGGATTTATGAAATTAAAAAAAATAATAATAAATAAATAAATAAATATAATAATAATAATTAAAAAAATATAAGAAGAGTTTTCATGGATCAATCCGAAAATCCTGGATGCTGCCGTCAAGTTGATCCATGTGGGGACATTAGATTTTAATAAATTTTAATTTTTTAATTCGATAAAATTTTGATCAAAAATATGGTATTTGACGTACCAGGTCCGGAGAAGGATTTTCAAGATTTCTAGAATTCTCAGTTTGGATTTTCTTTTGAGGTAAGTAGTATTTACTTTTATTGAATTTATCTGGTAAATTATAAATTCTGAATTAAATAAATTCATGGCATGCTTGTGATTGAAAATATTTATTGAAAATAATTGTTGAAATTATTTATAATTGAAGTTAATTGTAGAAATTATTTATGATTGAAATTATTTGTTGAAAAAAATTATTATGATGTATGATCATAAAGAATGATATGATTGATTTGACTCGAATATCATTTATTTATATTATTTTTGAAAATAATATATGAATTGGAAGATGATATGAATTTAACACCCTGACTATGTAAAGGACCCCACCAATGGGGGCATATACGTTGGCAATTGATTGTCCTGAAGGTTTATGTCGCCAGCGAGACCAGCGATATGTCGCTAGAGAGACCAGCGACAAATCGCTAGCGAGACCAGCGATTTCAAAAGACTTGGCTGCCAGATGATTCGCAGCCTACCGCAAGCAGATACGCGGTATTATGACCCTACCACAGGAAAAATGTGATCATAATCATGGTTAGTAAGAAGAACTTAAGAAATTGATGAATTTAAGATGATAAGCATAATTTGAAATTATGATGAATTAAAATTTTATATATAATTGATAGTATGATTATGATTTCATGAATTTACATGTTGACTTTGTTATTATCAGTAAATCGATATATATAGTATTATTGCCTAATTCATTCAGTTAAAGGTATACACTGCTTACTGAGCTATTTAGCTCATGATGAGTTTTATATTTTTCTTACAGATCCAGAAAATTAACATGATGCGAGATTTCGGTTGGGAGAACGATTGGAGATGGAGTTAGCTCATTTGATTTAGGATTTTCTCAGAATTGATTCAAGACTTTTATTTTTAAGTGTTGACTTTGTTAGACAATTATTTTTTTTTTGGACACTGAGTTTTGATTTGTTATTTGAACTAAGATTTGATTGTTAAAAATTAAAAAAATTATTTAACTTTATATGTAAGATATCATGATGAGATGCCTTACATGCTTATGGAAAAAGTTTTCTATGAGTATGCGGTGGTTGCCATGACCCTCGATTCACAATCTCGGGTCGGGGGCGTGACAATTAATATGGTATCAGAGCATAAGTAGATAGATAAAAACATGTAGAATAGAATGAGCGAGTGATGGGTAGATATTAGAAAATTTGAGAGGTTAGTTATGATAATTATGATCTAACCTGTCTCAAGTAAGTTATAACTTTATTAAGGATAATTTATTATCTCAAATTTGTCATAAGTCAAAATGCCTCCACGACGAACGAAGAATACTCAAGGAGCGGTAGGAGGGACATCAAATCCACTTGGTGATAACACTCCCCAATTGAATAGCGGCACATCTCAGTAGGAGGGATCCTTGATCCTACCGAAAATACTCCGACAGTACAAGAGGAGCCGAACATGACTTAACTAATGCAAACTCTGATCGGAGTAGTTCAAACACAACAACAACATGCACAGCCACGTCAGCATTTTTCACTGACACCTGGACATGGAGAACATCCGATGCAGAGAAACAATATCATCGAGTTTAAGAAGCTAGCCCCTCCAGCCTTCAAAAGGACCATCGAGCCACTGGAAGCAGATAACTGGATTATGAAAATGGAGAAGGCATTCACCGTGCAAGAATGCCATGATGAAGAGAAAATTCACTTCACAGCATATCTGTTACAAGGCGAGGCATACAACTGATGGCGTATACTTGAACAAAAATATGAATACGATAGGATACCACTCACTTGGAAGAGATTCTGAGATGAATTCTTTGACAAGTACTTCCCTCGAAGTGTCAGAATACAGAAAGAGCAGGAGTTCATTCATCTGAAACAGGGGAACAGATCCGTTGCAGAATATGAAGCTAAATTCACGGAGTTAGCCAAGTTTGTTCCAAGATTAGTTGAGATTGAGCAAGATAGAGTACATAAATTTGAAATGGGATTGAAGATAGAAATTAAAAAATAAATTATACCCTATGAGTTAACTACTTATGCCTCAGTTATGAATAAAGCTCTAATAATTGAGAGGAAAGTTAATGAAGCACATGCGGAGAGAGAACGAAATCAGAAGAAGAGAAATAGATTTGGTGGAACTCAAAGATGAAATCAGAACAATAAGGGTCTAGCAAAGAAGCCAGCAAATGATAAGAATCGTGAGAATGAGGCAGCTAGATATTCGAGATGCGGTCGAAGAGAGCATGAGTTTTCTAATTGCCCATAGAATACTGGTTCTTATTTTAGATGTGGACAGAAAGGACACAAAATTGCAGATTGCCCCCAGAGAAATGAGAATAGACCCACACAAACAAAGGATGGAGGTCAAAGGCCGAAAACTCAAGGAAAGATTTATGCACTCACACAATAGGATGCTCAGGCCTCTAATATGGTGGTGACAGGTATCATTCCTGTATCTGATATTCACGCTTCAGTTTTGTTTGATTCTAGTGCTACACACTCCTTTATATCCATTACTTTTATTAGACAACATGATATAGTATGTGAACCTATGAAAACCAAATTATATGTTGAGACAACAGTAGGTGGTATTTTGAGTACCGAAAGTGTGTGCAAGTCATGTAGTATCATAATAGGAGAAAGAGAATTACCGACAGATTTGGTGGTCCTAGATATGCATGATTTCGATGTCATTCTAGGAATGGATTGGCTTGCTACTTATCATGCCTCTATGGATTGTTATGAAAAGAGAGTGAACTTTCAAATATCGGAAGAATTAACATTCAGTTTTGATGGAAGTACAGGAACCATCCCTCCATGTATTATTTCATTTGTGCAAGCTAGACAGATGCTAAGAAAGGGATGTAGAGGTTACCTAGTATCAATAAAAAATAAAGAACATGATGAATTGAAGTTACAGGATATTCCTATCGTAAATGAATTTTCGGATGTATTCATTGATGATTTAACCGGACTACCACCAGATAGAGAAATTGAATTTACCATTAAGTTGGCACCCAATACCGGTCTGATTTCTAAAGCTCCATACCGAATGGCTCCTATGGAGTTAAAGGAGTTAAAAGATCAATTACAGGATTTGTTGGATAAAAGTTTTATAAGGCCTAGTGTATCTCCTGGGGGAGCTCCAATCTTATTTGTGAAGAAGAAAGATGGTAGTATGAGACTTTGTATCGACTATAGAGAGTTGAATAAGAACATTATCAGAAATAAGTATCCTCTACTTCGAATCGATGATTTGTTTAATCAGCTACAAGGTGCACAAATCTTTTCTAAAATTGATCTTCGTTCAGGATATTATCAGTTAAAAATCAAAACAGAGGACATACTAAAGACTGTATTTAGAACTCGTTATGGATATTATGAATTTCTAGTGATGCTATTTGGGTTAACCAATGCTCCAGCGGCCTTTATGGATTTAATGAACAGAATATTCAAATCCTATCTTGATAAGTTTGTTGTCGTATTTATTGACGATATCTTGATATATTCAAGAAGCAAATTAGAGCATGAAGAACATTTACAGTGTATACTACAAATATTGAGGAAAGAAAAACTTTATCCAAATTTAAGAAGTTTGAATTTTGGTTGGACAAAATAGTCTTTTTAGGACACATCGTGTCTAAAGATGGAATTTCTGTGGATCTAACAAAAGTGAAAGCTGTGATGCAGTGGAACAGACCTACAAATATTTTCGAGATTCGAAGCTTTCTGGGTATGGCAGGTTATTACAGACGATTTGTAGAAGGGTTCTCCCGCATAGCTGCACCTTTGACTCGTCTTACTCAAAAAGGGGTTAAATTCGAGTGGACCGAAGATTGTGAACAGAGTTTTCAAGAGTTAAAACAACGATTAGTTTCAGCCCCTATCCTTACTATACCAACAGGAGATGAAGGATTCACAATATATAGTGATGCATCTAAAAAGGGACTCGGCTGTGTATTGATGCAACATGGTAAGGTAGTGGCCTACATCTCAAGATAATTGAAACCATATGAACAGAATTATCCGACACATGATTTGGAATTAGCTGCAGTGATTTTTGTCCTAAAAATTTGGAGACATCACTTATACGGTGCGCAGTGTGAAGTATTTACTGATCATAAGAGTTTGAAGTATATTTTTACGCAGAAAGAATTAAACATGAGACAGAGAAGGTGGTTAGAACTGTTGAAAGATTATGATTTAACAATCCATTATCATCCCGGAAAAGCTAATGTCGTTGCTGATGCCCTTAGTAGAAAATTCATGGAAAATTTGATGGTTTTAATCACATATCAAAGTCAATCATTGGAGGATATAAGAAAACTAGAATTAGACATCCGAATATATGACTCAACAGTACGATTAGCCAACATGAGGGTTCAGCCAACACTCATTAAAAGAATTATAGTTGTCCAGAATGATGATCCACAACTAATGAAAATAAAGAATTCAGTGGAAGCTGGTGTTCAATCTGAATTCAAGATACATGATGATGGTTCGTTGAGGTTCGAAAACAGAATTTGCGTACCCAATGATTCAGTATTCAAGCATGAAATACTTCAGGAAGCACATCAGACCGATTATACAGTTTATCCAAGAGATACTAAGATGTATAGAGACTTAAAGAAAATGTACTGGTGGAATAATATGAAAAGAGAGATCGCTCAATTCGTGGCTCAATGTTTGGTGTGTCAACAAGTTAAAGCTGAACATCAGAGACCTACGAAACTACTTCAACCTCTTGATATTCCAGTATGGAAGTGGAAACATGTCACTATGGATTTTGTAACTGGACTACCTAAGACTCTAAGTAAAAATGATGCAGCCTGGGTGATTGTGGATCGATTGACAAAGTCTGCACACTTTCTACCAATTAGAGTTGGATTTACTTTGGAAAGACTAGCAAAATTATATATGAAAGAAATTGTAAGGCTACATGGAATTTCAGTGACCATCGTATCGGATCGAGACACCAGATTTGTATCACAGTTTTGGAAGAGCTTACACAAGGCATTAGGAACAAAATTGAACTTCAGTACAGCATTTTATCCACAGACTGATGGTCAGTCAGAGAGAACTATTCAGATCTTAGAAGATATGTTGAGAACCTGTATTTTGGATATGAAAAGTTCATGGGATGAGCATCTACCTTTGATTGAGTTCGCTTACAATAACAGTTATCAAGCTAGCATTGGTATGGCACCTTACGAAGCATTATATGGTAGAAGATGCCGATCACCGATTCACTGGGATAATGTTGGTGAGCGGAGAATATTGGGTCCCGAACTTGTTCAACAAGCAGTCGAGAAGATTCAATTAATTAAAGAACGATTTCGGGCAGCACAAAGCAGACAGAAAAGTTATGCAGATAACAGGAGACGAAAATTAGAATTTCAAATTGGTGACCATGTATTTCTCAAAGTATCTCCTTCAAAAGAAATTTTAAGATTTGGCATTCGTGGCAAATTGAATCCTATATATATGGGTCCGTTTGAGATTTTAGAAAAAATTGATGAGGTGGCTTATAGACTTGCCTTACCACCTTCACTTGCAGGAGTACATAATATTTTTCATGTTTCTATGTTAAAGAAATATTTACCAGACCCAAGTCACATCGTGAAACTTGAACCATTGCAAATCAGAAAAGATCTATCATATGAAGAATATCCGATACGGATCGTGGATCGTAAAGAACAAGTGCTGAGATGTCGCAACATTTCTTATGTCAAGGTACAGTGGAGTCGACATTCGGAAAGAGAAGCTACTTGAGAACTAGAGGAAGAAATGAAGCAAAAATATCCCCAACTCTTCGAGACCACAGGTATGAAAAATTTCGAGGACGAAATTTTTTTTAGGGGTGAAGAATGTTATAGCCCAAGCCCAAGCCCAACTAGCAAGACCCAAGCCCAAAAAAAAAAAAAGAGAAAGAAAGAAACAGGGGAACCGGGAAGAAGACTCCCGGTAGGAGTCTTCTTCTCCGATTAAACCCCGACGATCGGGAGTCCTAGGACCACCAGGAGTCCTAGGGCTCTCTATAAAAAGACCCTCTCCTTCCTTAGAAGCTGATCATCGGTCCTATTCCTCTCTCTTCCTCCCTAATTTTCTCGATTGGAGCCGCGGATACTTATTTCGTTCTCGCTGTGATTGCTCACCGGTGGGGTCACCAGAGGCCGAAGTAAGTTTTTCTCCTCTTCCTCTCTTCTTTCCCCTTCTTCCCGTGCCTCTGTGCGCGACTGCCGGCTATGGGTGTCACCGATTTTTAGTCGAAGAAGAGACCCCTGTTTGGTCTCTTCTTCCCTTTGGTTTTTCGGCGTCGGCGATCACAACCGACCGTCGGCCTTGCCTCTCTGAACTCGAGAGGTTGCCCCCCCTCTGCCGTCGGGTTCGTCGTGTCGGCCATGGCCTGGACGGTCGGTCAAGGGAGGGGACTTGCCAGTCCCCTGTTTCGGCCAGGAAGGAGCCCGAGAAAAAGAAGAAAAAGAGAAAAGAAAAGAAAAGAAAAAGAAGAAAAAGAGAAAAGAAAAAAAAAGAAGAAAAAGAGAAAAGAAAAAAAAAGAGAGAAAAAGAAAAGGGAGAGAGAAACTTTCTCTCTCTCTCTTAGATTTTTAGAATTTATGAAATTAAAAAAAATAATAAATAAATAAATATAATAATAATAATTAAAAAAAATATAAGAAGAGTTTCCATGGCTCAATCCGAAAATCCTAGATGCTGTCGTCAAGTTGATCCATGTGGAGACATTAGATTTTAATAAATTTTAATTTTTTAATTCAATAAAATTTTGATAAAAAATATGGCATTTGACGTACCAGGTCCGGAGAAGGATTTTCAAGATTTCTAGAATTCCTAGTTTGGATTTTCTTTTGAGGTAAGTAGTGTTTACTTTTATTGAATTTATCTGATAAATTATAAATTCTGAATTAAATAAATTTATGACATGCTTGTAATTGAAAATATTTATTGAAAATAATTATTAAAATTATTTATGATTGAAGTTAATTGTAAAAATTATTTATGATTGAAGTTAATTGTAGAAATTATTTATGATTGAAGTTATTTATTAAAAAAATTATGATGATAGATGATCATAAAGAATGATATGATTGATTTGACTCAAATATTATTTATTTATATTATTTTTAAAAATAATATATGAATTGGAAGATGATATGAATTTGACAACCTGACTATGTAAAGGACCCCGCCAATGGGGGCATATACGTTGGCAATTGATTGTCCTGAGGGTTTATGTCGCCAGCGAGACCAGCGACATGTCGCCAGAGAGACCAGCGACAAACCGCCAGCGAGACCAGCGGTTCCAAAAGACTTGGCTGTCAGATGATTTGCAGTCTACCGCAAGTAGATACGCGGTATTATGACCCTGCCACAGGGAAAATATAGTCATAGTCATGGTTGGTAAGAAGAATTTAAGAAATTGATGAATTTAAGATGATAAGCATAATTTGAAATTATGATGAATTGAAATTTTATATATGATTGATAGTATGATTATGATTTTATGAATTTACATGTTGACTTTGTTATTATCAGTAAATCGATATGTATAGTATTATTGCTTGATTCATTCAGTTAAAGGTATACACTGCTTACTGGGCTATTTAGCTCATGATGAGTTTTATGTTTTTCTTACAGATTCAGAAAATTAGCATGATGCGGGATTTCGATTGGGAGAGCGATTAGAGATAGAGTTAACTCATTTGATTTAGGATTTTCTCAGAATTGATTCAAGACTTTTATTTTTAAGTGTTGACTTTGTCAGACAATTATTTTTCTTTTGGACACTGAGTTTTGATTTGTTATTTGAACTAAGGTTTGATTGTTAAAAATTAATAAAATTATTTAACTTTATGTGTAAGATATCATGATGAGATGCCTTGCATGCTTATGGAAAAAATTTTCTATGAGTATGCGGCGGTTGTCATGACCCTCGATTCACAATCTCGGATCGGGGGCGTGACAATAACTCTAATCTTTTTGGCTAGATAAGGATTAATCAAGAATAATAATATGCAGTTTGGGAGAATTCACATCTATGCATATCAAAAAGTGAAAAAAAAAAAAAAGAATAGAAGACCAAAATAATCAATCTAAGAAAATATCTCTAGGAACTAGTGTTATTCTATGTCCTTCTTGTCAAAAATTTTTGGAGCATGGAAGTACGTAGAGTTTGTTTGTACGCTCATCCATTTGCCATGCAAATTCATCACATTCAGGACAGCGACCTTTAGGACTCACACCATCTAATTTAGGCACGCCGCTAATGGAAAGTGCGCAATTGCTCTTCTTTTTTTTTTTTTTGTGACAGGCAATTGCCTTTCAAAACCCCTATATTATGGCTGTTAAATAGAACGCGATGGATCGCATCGCTTTACATGGCATACATAGTGCATCATCTTTGAATGCTAGACCCATCCATATCCATTATGGATGGCAAATGAACGACCGCTTGCTGGATAACCGATTGTGAATTAAATTCATTTATTGTTGAATTGCAGGCTAGTTGCTAGTCACGAGGGTCCTACCCATGTGAATCCTCCACCGATGGGATCCTCTATTGCATCATGACTTCTTGTCGGATTCCAAAGCTTGAAGACGCTTTAATTTTTCCTTGCGTGACTCAGACTCTTAATTTTTTTTTTTATAAAATAGAAAATGCCATGATCATGCACGTCAGAATTATTTTTTATTCATTTGTTTTTTTTTTCCCAGTGGATCCTTGCGAGGATGAGAAATACACGTGAGAACTTTGACTAGAAAGTAGCATTGATTAAAGGTGTAGCATTCCTCGATGGGAGTCGCTTGCATTGGCCGAAGGAGCACTTTTTTTATAGAAGCAGTTGTGTTTTCGCTTTTCTAGTGTGATGGTCTAAGTTAGATTAATTATCGATGATGGTCGGATGATTGATGTGATCTGAGACCAATAGATGGTCAACATTCGGCTCTCTATTTAACTTATATTCGTTAGCTCGGAGATGGGTGAAATCCTTATAGTCCGCAATCTGCTTCAGTCGAAGGGAAGGAGATGGAATGAGTAGCTAGCGACTAAATTCTTTGATGGCTAGTTGGTCGAGAGGATTATGCCTGGATGATATACTTAGTTAAGGATCCGAATATTAGTGTTTGACAGTCATCGTACGTATCTAGGATGGTGGCCAAAGACTTGTATGATTTCTATAGGAGGAGTCGGTTAGGCAACTTGACGGTGCATGGATTTGGAAGCTTGGTATTCATCTAAGGATCTACTTATTCATCTAGAAAGCTATGTAGAGTTGGCTTCCCACTAGATCTCTGTCGCGAGCTCGAGGGATAGACATCCCACCTATTTATTCGTGTTGTGGGCTGGAAGATAAGTCGATGGATCATATTTTATTCTATTAGATGCGGATGGTCCGAATGTGACAGCTTGGCAGGCTCCTTCCTTCGGATACTCTTGAAGAGTGGTTTGGCCATGCCTTCCTGAAAGCCTTGTGATGGAGCATTGAGATTTAGGCTATAAGGTTAGACATATTAGGATGGCATATATTGCTTATCAAATCTGATTGGTTTGAAACACTGATCCATTTGAGGCTAAATGATTGTTGGCAAGGTATATACTTGAAAGGACCTCATCCCAGGTTGTGAAGATTTTGGATTTGTCATCGTCCGAATCAATCTTAAGGAGTCAGGATGCCTCCCTCCCCTCCGCTCTTGTAGCACCTTATAGGGTGTTCATTACTTGAAATTCTCCACTTTTGATCTTTCTCAAGATCAACTTTAATGATAGCGTAACTAGTGAATATAGTTGTGTTGGTTTTGTGATCAGAGGTTTTGACTCCAGATTTATCATGACCGACAAGACTCATTTTTTTGAGACTATTATTTCTAGAGCTAAGTTACATACAACTTGGAAGGACATTTCCTATACGAGGCTATATTTTAGAGCTAATCGATTGATGATGAAGGAGAACTTGATCATGATGATAAGTTGTATTCGAAGACGGGAAGGAGAGAGGGAGCACAGCCTCCAATCAATTTCTTCATCATATTTGGCGTTTGTTGGTAGAGTACATCTCTATTGATGTTAGACATGCTTATCAGAGGATGAACAACATTATCAATTATTTTGATGATGATATTTAATCTGATGTATTTATTTTATCATTGTCTTTTTATAATATTTTATTTTGATTTTTTATTGATTGTATTTGCACTCATATTGTACGAATGATCCTTCTTTAAAAAGCAAAAAATTGTAGCGTTATGTGATGCTAAATAATACTTTTGGCTACGCCAGTCATCCGTCCATGTCGTTCAGGAGAGCATTTTAAGGCGGAAAAAATAATGGCGAAATGTGCAGCCTGACGTTGACCGGACTCGCTGCCAAAGAAGCGTAACACAAACGGGCACAAGAGATCACCTCCATATCACACTGCCAGCCGTTGATCAGGTGCTCCCCTCCGGCTCGGCACCGCAATCGGACCGTCTGAGCACCACCATCTCGACGAACTCATCCAGCGCCCTCAGCGACGCCCCCTTGACCCCTCCGGACTCCGACACCGCCGCCTCCAGCTCCTCCGCGACCTCCCTCGCCCTCCGCCGTATCTCCCTCCCTCTCTCCCCCTGACCCATCACCTCCGCCACCGCCGCCGCCGCCTCCGCCGCGCTCCCCACCTCCACGCACACCCCGATCTCTTCCGCCATCAGCTTCGCGTTGTAGAACTGCTCGCTCCCCAGCGGCCACCCGATCACCGGCACTCCGTGCCGCATGCTCTCCAACGACGAGTTCCACCCGCAGTGGCTCACGAACGCCCCCGTCGCCGCGTGCCCTAGAATCTCGATTTGCGGAACCCAACTCCTGACCACCAGTCCGACTCCCTCTCCGAAGACCCCCTCCGGCGCCTGGTCCACCGCCGGCGCCGCCCAGAGGAACGGCCGACCCTGCCCCTCCAGCGCCGCAGCCAGCGACGCCGCCTCCCCGGCCGGCAGCCGGTTCTGCGATCCGAACGACACGTACGCCACCGACCCCGGCGGGTGCCGGTCGAGCCACGCTCGCCAACCGGCCGCCGCGTCGGCGGCGCCTCCGTCCTTCACGCCGCGGCCGGCGGGAGGCTTCGGGGCTGCGGCGAATAGGGGGCCCACTGCGAAGACGGGCAGGCCGGAGGATCTGACCCAGGCGTCGAGGAAGGGCTTCTCGAGGGCATCAGCGGTGTTCCAGAGGGTGGCGCTAGAGCGGCGGCAGAGATCGGCTAGGCGGCGGACGAAGACGGCGGAGGGGTGGTCGGGGGAGGCGGCGGAGAGCATGTTGCGGGAGAGCTGGGAGCGGCGGACGGCGACGCCGGGGAGGTCCGGGACGGCGAACTCGTCGGCGTCGGAGGCGACATGGGGGAGACGGCTCCAAATATAATTATAAATAGACATGGCGAAGGGTCCGGAGGTGTAGAGGACGGCGTGGAAGACACCGAGGGACTGGGCGATGGGGACGGTCCAGGGGAGGAACATGTCGGCGATGACACAGAGGAGGGGAGGGGCGGCACCGCCAGCTCCGGCGGCGGACAGGTCGGAGAGGAGGCGGTGGAAGTGGGGTCGGAGGGAGTAGGTGGAGTGGTTGAAGGGGGTGACCAGGTGGGCGGGGAGGGCGAAGGTGGTGTCGGCGTCGGGGGGAAGGCCGTGGTCGGAAGGGCGGAAGGGGAGGGCGGCGAGGCGGAGGGAGGGGAAGAGGTCGGGGGGGAAGAGGCGGCGGAGGTGGGGGAGGTTGCCGGAGGTGGTGACGAGGGTGAGGGTGAGACTGGGGTGGCGGGCGGCGAGGAGGCGGGCGAGGTCGAGGCAGGGGTTCATGTGGCCCTGAGCCAAGAACGGGAACAGAACTATGTTCCCCTTCGCCGACATTGTTGACGCTCGAGAAACAAAGAGATGAGCCAGCCAGAAATAAGCGGAGCCTTCTTCGAGGGAGCCTCGCACTGGAGAGTATAGAGCTTTGTGTGTAACGTAACCAAGTTGCTCATCATGTGGCATATTTGAGCTTTCGTTGACCAGCAAATGGAGAGATAATTTATAAAAAAATTCGGCCTCTTCTATATATATATTTTTTTGTTACTTGATCAATGAAATACTTCTTTGAACCATGATGTTTTCTTTTTGTATTTAAATGATGTTAATGGCGGATGACAAGGTGATTTTGCTGGTTGATGCTATTTCTTATTGAGACTGGTATTTTTCAAGGATAGGGGTCCTTTCACATGTCTGGTTGTCGATTTCATTTTTAAATATAGGGTCGCTATAACAAGTTCAAACTTCAAAATTTCCTTACTGTCTAAGAAATTTGCTGTTTCAGTACTCCCATGGAGACAGGGTTGCTCACCGGAAGTGTTGGATTTGATTAAAATAAGAGCAGGACAGATGCTGCTTGTAGTACAATCAACTGCTGTTTAATAACCAAATATACGTTGGAAACCAATTAGAGAAACCAATCAAAGGGCGGGCGAGAAAACTAGGTGCCTCCCTCCTCCCCTTCTCTATTTTTTTTTTTTTTTATAATATTAAAGCAGGTGATTTACATAATTCTAGTTTGAATATATCTAAAAATATCGGAAAGTAAACTATTTTTGAAAACGGGTGATTTGGCTACCATTGTTACTTGACTCCATAAATGTATTTGGGACAATGCTAGTCATCCCCTCTTACGGGATATCGCATTTATGCTGTTTGGATGTCCTGCTATCATCATTAGACATATCTTCGAGAGACGAATAATGCATCTGATTGGATAGCAGTTTTTGTTGCGGAACATTCAGGACCACTTCTATAGACGGATATGCGCGACGCTCCGTTTTTTTTAGAGATATTTTATTTTTTTGATTATCTTGGATGTATTCACAAGTTTGAATTATTCATCCTATCAAAAATATTTAAAAAAATAAATAAATATTTTTTTAAAGCACTCTTAAATATCTTTAAAATATCTCACGAGAGTGCTCAGCGAAGGAGATCATTTAGTTCATAGTTCTTCCGATAAATGCGAAGGAGGTAACCTCTCCAGAGAAAAGGTTGGGCTGAAGGTGTGGGGTGTTCATTCCGACCCTTCATCTAAGGCATCTGGCATGTCCAATAGGCTCAAATCACTTTGGACAAGTTGGAGATACAAACGGTTTCTAAGATCTTAAGAACGCTTCGGATCAATCCATCATCCCAACCAGTCAGAGATTTGTAAAGAAAGAAGTCGTTGTGGGTTCCTCCGTAAGCATTGCTTTGCTGCTGCTCTTGTGCTAAACACGGTTAGTATCTTCAGAAGCCTACCTCTAGTGAAAACCTTTTGTCTCACAATCTGATCCTACCTCTGCTGAGTAGACCTGCCATGCAGGCAGTTTATTCCCTCTCTTGTATTGCCATTCTTTTGGCCAACCCAGGATCTATGAGATCTTAACTTCCTCTGTACACTTTGTCCAATTTAATAAAACCAGGAATGGGTCCACACTCTTCTCCATTTACTTGGACAGAGAGAGAACCACTCACTAACAATCAAAACTATCGTATTTACATTTCAAACATATGATTGACTTTGATGCACGTCTGAATCAACTTCTTGCAAAAGCTTAAAAGTTTTTGGGTTTGAGCCTAATCATGCATGTCGGCGTTTCTTCCTTGTATTATTTATTCCACATAGAATTAATGCCTGTACGTGTCCTTCAAACAGAGACTATTTAAAACTTGATATGAGGATTATTATGTCACTCCCTGCAAGATACAAGCTCCTGGTGCTGATTTCAAACATAGTGTGAGCATTCCAGATAGAACAAACAGTACCACTTCAAACATGAATTATTACATATCCCACGGAATACTGGTACCATAGATATCACTGATGAAACTTGAATATTAACTTAATGCTGAAAAATAAATGTTTTGATAAGTAATATTATTTGTTTCATGTAATTACTGTATAAATATTAGAATCCGATGGCTGCATATGTGGAACATTGTGCTACCAATTCCAGCTTCATGTTTCATTTTCTTCATTGCACCTCCAAAGTTAAAGTGTCTGTATGATGATCTAGCACATTGTGTCCCAAGGTGTCTCCAGCTGATATAATTATTCAAGGTTGTGTATGAAGGTCCCAACGATCATCGAAGGTTGGCTTGATCGAGCGATACATGAGGTTCAATCCGGATCCCGTGATGGCGAACCTCTAAGATTCCTAATATGTGCAGTCACGGGGGGGCAGTGTTTCTACCCTTAATCAAGGAGCATAAGATAAATGCCAGCATGAATGATGAAGAAGTTGTGTTCACTGTAGGACCTGAGATTAAGAATGCAGCAAAAGCTCAATAAAATGTTGCCATGAAGGTGGTGGTGTAGGACTTTTAAAGGTGGAGCGGCATTATGGAAGGAACTCATAGTCCATTGCTTGCACTCGGGTGAGCAGGCTCTCGCTGGATCATTGGGAGGACGACCAACCTCAGGATCACAATTCTGGTAAGGCCTGCAGAGAGGTAGGCATGTGTTTGCTGTAAAATATAGTTTAAAGACTGGGATCTTCCGCTGGGCTTTACACACAAACTGGCTACTAACCAGGGATGGATAAGTGGTGCTGGTTGCCTTCGCTAGAGGCATCAATCAACCCAAGAAGATAGGACCACTTGGGATCTTGCGATGGCAGCCGTCCTCCGGAGAATACGGCTAGAGAGGAAGGGACGTGGCACCAGGCATGGGCGCTAATATTATTTCTGATCGGATTCCTACAGCAAAAGAGATTGAACTCCAGGTTCCGTGGATCCTCCAGAGAGAGGCTATACCTACACTGATCACCCTACCACAGATTCCCTTCTCACCACCTTCTTTACTACTTTCCTCTAGACGGGGGAAAATTGAACGCAGAAAAAACTGAGGCAGGAGAACCAATTTTCTATGCATCGTAACCATGGTCCGTAAGAACATATGCTTCTAGGTTTCCCCCTGCCATGCGGTGAGCTAAACCTCCATACCATTACTTGATATACGATTTGATTAATCAAAGGAACAAAGCTCAATTTTTACATTAGCAATAAAGTGAATGGTCAATGAGTATATGAAAGCATAGCAAAATGGTCAACGGCTAAAGATAATTTCAACAATGCAACCGTAAGAGATCCCTTTTTCGTTTTGGTCTGTAGCGCGATCTTTACACATGGATGTAATGATCTTGTCCCACCGCAATAATCGTTTCAAAACTTGCAGGGATCAAACTAATCTGCCTACAATGTCAAATACAAGCACATAGGAGATACAGTGTCTGTTTCCCGACCACACAAGTAGAAAGCAGAAACAATGAACGCGGATTAGAGTTTCTCCCCTCTACATCCGTTCCAATGCAATGAGGAACGATAGCATCACTCCGCCTATAACACAAGGATTACAGAACAAAATACTCATTTAAATGATACAAATTGCCAGAGAATACTTTAGATGCCTTTATCTCACTCGAGCAAGCATTCAACGAATGCCAGGATTTGGAATCTTAGAATTCTCAAATAGTGGGGACAAGACCGGATACAGTTCTCCAGCTTTCCTTACCGCCGTCCACCACTGTCAGTGACGAGGCATCTGAATAGCTTCTAGATCGTTATTGTTGTTGGGAGTTTTTATGACCAAAGACTGCAGACACAGATAAAATTTTAGCAATCCTACAAATCACTGTGCAATTACATAATGTAAGGAGAGGAACATCAAGAATTTAAGAGAGTTGCCTGAACTGGTGTAGAGTTCTAGTTTCCAAGGCTGCAAGAACCGGAATGAACTGAAAAACCTGGTTCATTCCTCAGCAAGGAAAAAATTAGGGGTAGTGCTTGTAACAATCAAGTTTTTGGCAGCGGAAACACTAGTTTTCCAATAACACAACAGTTTTCCTCTGTGATTACATTAATTGATGCCGCCAGTTCAGCACAAAACCTATGACACAGAATTACACATTCAAAATCCTAATCTAGATTCTCTGTGATTTTGGAACTTCTTGAAAAGAATTTTAGTAATCCATTCCTCCCATGCCTCCGCCCGGGCAGGAACATCCTTCTCGTCTTTTGGGAGCTCCACAACAACAGCCTCAGTCGTAGTCATCAACGATGATACACTGCAGCACAATAAAACAAATGGTTAATACGGGAGAAACTATTGTGAGGACTATTATAAGTGTCTTTAATGAGTACCTGAACCCACTAAAGAAAAATTCTATCCTTGTATTCACCAAGGATAGAAGCTACCGAAAGGGTCATCATCAGTCTGAAAAAATTCTCGTTTTGATTTGGCTGAAATTTGATTTGGCATTTGCTAAAAGTTTTGGGGGAATGGATTGAAAGAAATGGCATATGGCATCTGAACACATATTATTAGCATATGCGGGTGCAGCCATTTCAAATAATAATAGTAACTCCATAAAAATAACTTAAGTGCATAATAACAGATACAGTCAACTAGTGACACACAAGCATATGCCACTAACAAAGTTGTTACACTTAAACATTTAGTATTGGTATACTTAAACTACACATTCAAGTTGTATGCCTCAAACTGTGAGAAGCATGTGCATTGACAATCTATAGCTAGACTAAAGAGTGAGCAACTAAACAGATTTAACAGTTGTAAAGATATAAAAGAATAGATGCTTTAATTACACATATAGGCCTAGAA
>NC_026003.2:105626084-105676084 GCF_000442705.2 Elaeis guineensis
TCAACAGGTTGAATACAAACTAACTGAATAGGCCCAGTAAACTCAAGTTCAGTATACCATGTTTTAACATAAAATACTATGTCAAAGTATTGGTAAAGCAGAAATATCCATGCACTGTTACTAATAACCTCTAAGGGGCCATTTGGTTGGGGGTAATCCGGCATGGGAAAATGATTCCCATGTTAGATTACCATGTTTGGCATGAAAAAGGGAAGAAAGAGATAGCAAAATAAATTGGTGGACCCCATGCTTATTTTCGGAGAGAGAAGGTAAAACAAAATACCATGGGAGGTTGGTATTTGATACATTTCTGAGTGGCGGTAATCCATACTTGACAAAAATACCCTCAATAAAGCTGCATATATAATTATTGAATTTATTCTAATGTCTTTCCAAATTCATTCAACAAAGAGCTTTGTAAACAAATTAATATGGAGATAATATTATGTAAAAGACTGTGATTATAGTCATTACATAAAAACTAATTGGAGATGACAATGCTATCCTAGTATTAAAAAAGTATTTTATGTTCAAGGATATATTTGTAAATTTGGCTATATTTTTATGTAGATTTACCTCCAACCAAACATAGTAATTTTTTCCAATGTCACTTTCTAGAATAATTTTTCTACCAACCAAACATAGTAAAAGTTATTTTTTTCCACAATCATTTTTTCAGATAAATGATTTCCAAGAATTATCAGATTACCCTGTAATCTGACATACCCAACCAAACGGATCCTAACTAGTTGACATACACAAGCTTGCCATAAACTTGTTAAACTCTCTTCTTAAATGCATCATCCTTGCATTTGATATTGTATTCAAAAGTCCAACATCTAAACAGAATCAGGCTTAGTTTGCTTAGCAGGCATTACTTATAAATTGAGAAAAGAAAAAACAATAAGGCAGAAAGGTCTGACATAGACAAAAAAAAAAAAAAAAAAATTGTCTGATTACCTGAAATCTACTAGTCCACAGATAGCAGAAAATAAAAAGAAATTGAATCACCTGAAAATCTAAAATTTTGCATCACAAATACCAAAATCTGTGGCTCAACTTATGTCCATGGAACTCTTTTGACTCATTAGTCCCCTCACATTGCTGGCCTTTCCACTTGCAAAATAGTCACACCAATTGGTTGTCTAGCATCCAAAGGCCAAAGATCTTTACCCGAGTGGACTTTTGGTATAGCACTCCAGCAAAGCAAGACTGTTCTCTGTTCAAGTCCAAACTTGTTGGATTACTATTGGCTGCACCATCTCTCATCAGTCCTTTTAGTTCTTTTGTGTAGTAATTCTTAAAATAATTCAGATTTCAAACATGTCAATGCTAGGATGCAGGTATTGTGTCTTTGTGTTCATTCATCCAACAGGATTTCTACATATTTTATATATATATTTTTTGTCACATTACTTGATGTCAAAGATGCATTTTAGTTCATCAGTTTTTATCAACCTTTATTAACTTGAGATGAAGATGACAATGTATAAGAACAAGGCACCCAATACATAGAAACCCTGGCTCTGCTTCGGTGTCCCTGACCGGACAAACAGGTCCTGCACCAACCCCACCCCCAAACAAAAAATAAAAGGAAAAAAAAAAAACCACTCAAACTGAAATGACATAAGAACTTGTTATGGGCCTAAAATGTGCGGATAACATATACAGCATGCCTCACTAGAAAAATTAATGCATCCAATCAACTCATCCAAATTGATAAAAATTTATTTACAACGTATAGCTAATGTGAACAATGAAATTTTTTAAAAATAAACCAAAATAAATAAAAGAATCAGGAAACTTACCGAGATGGTGATTACCCCCTCTTTTCCAACTTTCTCCATAGCCTTTGCAATTAGCTCACCAATCTCTCTTTCTCCATTAGCTGATATGGTACCAACCTTAAAGGAAAATATCAAATTAGATAAGAAACCATAATGCATTTACATCCACCACTTTCATTACAAGAAGGTAGACCCAAAAAAAAAAAAAAAGAACCATAAAAAAAGTAGGTCAAGACAAATTAAATTTCTGAATCCCAGAATTTAATTACCTGTGCTATCTCTTCTGAAGTGCTGATCATTCTAGCCCTGCTCTTTAAGTTGGTCACTACAGCATCAACAGCCATTGTGATGCCACGCCTTAGATCCATTGCATTCATGCCAGCCGCCACTGACTTGCACCCTTCAGCGAATATTGCTCTTGTAAGGACAGTGGCACATGTTGTACCTGGTAATGATTAACATATAGAACAATTCATGTACACAAATAAGAATAAAAAAATAATGGCAGCTTTGGAAAGGTATTCCAATTGTAACAGCACTTTTTCTTTTTTGGAGAAATTATACCCAGAACTCATTTGACCATATTATTTGATATGGTCCATCCTGGTTGACCAAGCCAAGTTGGACTCTTGGTTCTGCTTGAATGTAGTATTGTCCTCCATAAAACAGTTAGGGTACATGGAAATGTATATAAATGACACAAGAATTTGTTTCCAAGTCACGTCACCATAAAGCAAAATTAATTATCATTGAAACTTGCAAAACTCCGAGCAAACTACATGGCTTCACTAGGAAGTACATTACCAACTCCACTCTCTGAAAATTGGATCAAGACAATTAACACACAAGATAATCAACTTAGCACGTGCCACACATGTGAGAGTACAGCAGGCATACATGAGGGGGACAAGTAGATCTTGCATAGGAAGGAGTTGGACTTTCAGAAAGTCCTGTGAGTACGGAGGACTCCAAATGTTGGCTGCTGTTTGGATTTTTTTTTTTTTTTTTTAAGGAAAATATGGAGGGCAGACTTGAACAGATTGTAGAGCCCAGTCACATAACGAGGGTGTTATTGCAAAAGCATCAAAAAGCTTGTAGTAATAGAAGAGTTAGGCTGTCTGATTAGGGAATAGAAAAAAAATAAAGGCTTTTAACCCACTTATTCCCCTCTTTTCAGCCAAACACTAATTTGAGCATATGTGTGAAACTATGTTTTCAAGAGGGAAGTATGGGTTTAAGAAAAAAAAACTGATACATGATAAATGCTTTTCCTATCCATTCACCCTGCTTAACCAAGGAATAACTTATTCCAATGAATGGTGCAGCAATTTAACCCTCCTTTCTCCCCCTCTAATTTAGTTCATTTAACCTAACTAACCTGGATATCTGTTACTTTGAAAACAGCTAAGATATATAAAGTAGGCTAGCAAGATATTCATGACAACATCTAAAACAGTTTGTTAGCTCAAAATACAAAATGCATTTATGCACTATGCATTAAAAAACACAAAGGAATAAATGATGGCATCGCTCCATCTGATACTTGAATAGATTTAAACTTACCATCACCAGCAACATCATTAGTTGCATTGGCAACCTGCTTCACAAGGCTTGCGCCCATGTTCTTCACCCTGTCCTTGAACTCAATGCTTTTTGCAACAGTCACCCCATCCTTTGTAACTTTTGGTGCGCCAAAGCTTTGCTCCAAAACAACATTGCGACCCTTTATGCCAAACATAACGAAACTTTAACTTGACGTCCATCTTTTAAAAATTCAACCATGAATTAAGTGAGATCAGTTTATATTAAAAAATCATAAGCCAAAATCATGAAAAAAGAATTATCGATGAAATATGATGAGAATTTAAATCTCATCTACCAATATTCTTTTTCAATGGCTACAGCAATATTCAGCTCAGTCAAGTTAAATATAGGTAATATGGGCCAATAGAATAGTAGATCATGTTTTAACATTTTCAGCAAGGAGCAGGAGTTCTGATGGTATGATTCAGACTAAATGGAACAGTTACAAACTCTGAGAGAGTAATTGCCCCTAATTGTAAGGATCGTATTTCTTATTGCAGCACATATACATTCAACCAAGGATTCAAGTCTCAATGATCATTACCATATCAATGGCCAGCTGGCACTATACAGTCCTCAATACAAAAAAAATGTATATGAATTATCAAACGGTACAGCGTGCCAGTACAACATGATATTTAACCCTTCCACAAAGCAAAACTTGGATATAATTATGACCAGCCAAAAATAAAGGGACAATACAAGTCATCATCGAAGTTTCTTGCCTACCAAATATAGGTTTAATTATAACGGATTAAGTAAAATTGAGTATACAATGTGCCACAGAGAAGGGTAGCTGCCAAACATCAGCAGCTATCGGAATGTAACAGAACTTCAGAAGATCAGACAATTTACAGAAATCAGTAAATGTGAATTATGAAAGCCATTGCAAATAAAATAGAAAAATACAACAAGCTACAGCCAACCAAAGTTGTGAAAATAGGTTTAAATGAATGATTTATAAGGGGATTTTGTGAAAATGATAAAAGAGTGCTATACCATTATAATCATTCCAAATGATCCAGCATGTAAAAGCTAAATAGATCAAAGGCCACAAAATACACCCCTTAAACAAAAAGGTCCAGAAACTGTGTCAGAGTATAACAAAATGAGTAAGCATCCAAGCTCACTAAGTTGGCAGCTCATTTGTTACGCCATGACAATCCAGTATTTAATATATTAAATTAAAGAAATCTACAATTAACCACACATTTCTAAACACATTAATGAGATAGTACTGATAAATAACCTATGAACAAATTCGAAATTCCTGTATCTCATTTCATCACAAGTCAAATTTGAATAAACTCATGCAGTGGCATTCCTTGATGCAACCACTGCAAGTTTTAAATTTTCTTTCTTAAGGAAGTAATATATCTGATCTTACCCTAAATAAGATGGCTATGGATTCTCAGTTAAACATGTCAGTATCCAGTTCCAACAATGTACTGGCCATTGAGGGAAAAGAATGACAAAGGATGCAAAGTAACACAAGCTAGCTCAAAGATACATTGTTTGCTCAAGTTCAGGATTCAATACAAGTGTTTTCACATGGGTGGTGATATGACAACAAGATGTTAATGCTTGCCTACCCAAATGTCATATGGTATAACAACATACAACTGAAAAGAAAAGAAAAGTCCATACCTTGGGTCCCATAGTCACCTTCACGGCATCAGCAAGCTCTTCCACACCCTTAAGCATCAAAGAACGGGCTTCCACTCCAAATCTGATATCCTTGGCTGCATAGTTTCTGTTCCAACCAAGCCTGCTTCCAATCTGTAACAAAACATGGAAGCCCAATTATCACATCACACGAAAACCAGAAACATCTGAACGTTTTCCAAGATAGGTTATTGATTTCAGCAACAGCTAATGTGAATGGGAAAACAATGTTTTCCCGTATTATACAACAATTTCCCAATCAGGTAGACATCAAAATGCATTCTAAGATGAACAGGCCTCCAGATAAAACTACATTTCCATTTAAGGATGGCAGAAAAAAAGACAAATCATATTGAAGGAACAAAATTCCTGACAACCTGAATGTCTAAGTAATCAGATATATTTCCATTGACATGCTGATTACAAAGCTGATATGCTAGCTCAATAAGCATCCAAAACATCTCAAAATGTCATAAAAAAAAACAGATTTTTCTACATGAAACTAAAACTCAATTCAGAAAATCCAATATCACAAAATCTTGAGAAGAAACGAGCGAACACCCCCAAACAGGAGATAGATTTTCTAACCCTCTGTATGTTTCAGCAAGATCGATACGATTCATTGTCCAACAACATTATCATGCCCCAAATTAGTAAACAGCAAAACATAAAAAAGACATGGTAAAACCAACAAACTTTTAAGTACTACTAAAAATTCATCTAAGGAAACAAATACAAGAACAAATTTGCCATCCTCACCTGTCGGCTGCTGCTCCCCGCAATCCTGCAAAAGACCAAATGAAGAAAAAACCATCAGAACCAAGCAGAACCAGACGACAAGCAAAAAAACAGCAGGTGTGGCAAAAAAAAAAAATGTACTTGATGCTACATCACTTAACCTAATCCGTAAGCACTATGGAAGAAGAGAAAGAGATCAAAACTTGGAGAAGAAAGACAGATCGAAACTTCGCCATTTCCATTATCAACTCACCGTGCTTTGGAGGCAAGGCTGGCTGCAGCTCGGTACATGATGGAGAAGAGAAAGATTAGGGTTAAGGTTCGAGAAAGCGTAAGTCAGACCGGAATGGAGTTGAGTGGAGAAGAGGGGGAGAGCGTGAGGGGGCGAGGGAGAATTTAGAGAGTGGAGAGGAAGTCTCCAGAAGGCTGGGTTTAGGGTTTTAGCAAACAGATGAGTCGGGTCGACTGCGGCTTGGGACTGCCCAGACGTGGACCGGTTGCGACCAAGGAAGGTTTTTTTAAAAAAGATAAAAAATAATCCTCTACATTTTATATCCGTTTATAAATATCCTCTATACGTATGTAATGTCCGCACTTCATATCTATATCTAATATTATATAATATATAAAAACAAAATCAAATTGATGATTCTTTGATAAGTGATATTTTAAATATTTGACAAATAACATTTGTGACCTTTTGACAAGTGGTATTTTAAGTATTTGACAAGTCACATTCTGAGTGTTTAACATTTGGAATGTAGAATAAAATTTTTGTATCTCTAAAATAATTAATTTATAACGATAAATAATAAATATCTGTAAATATTATTTATTATAATTTAATAAAAATTTATATTAAATTAAATAATATAAAAATTAAAAATTAAATTTATTATTATAGATTTATTTTATTTTTATATGTTGATAAAAATTATTTTTTTTTATGCCAGGGATGCCATAGATAAATATTACTTATTGAAACCATATTTTTTAAAAAAATTATAACAGATGATGTCATTATATTCCAAACATAACAAAGTAGAGTCAAATTTTTTAAATAAGAAATAAAAAAGATGTGCTATATATAAGCCCCCTGTCCATTCTTCTTTGTTGCTATTTGAGTTCTTATTATTTGATTTATATTCCTTATTTTTGTATTTGGTTTAGTATGATTAAATATTTAAATATTTATCAAATATTATATAATATTCTAAACTCTCATCCTCTTAGATAGCAAATCGATATGATTTTATTCAAGATATTTGTGCCTCTAAGATAATTGATTTATAATGATAAATACCTATAAAATATTATTTATTATAATTTAATTAAAAAATTTATATTAATCATTAGGAGAAAGGTAAATGAGTGGGAGTGAGACAATGATTTATAATGATAAATACCTATAAAGCATTATTTATTATAATTTAATAAAAAATTTATATTAAATTGAATAATATAAAAATTGAAAACTAAAAATTAGATTTATTATTATAGATTTACCTTATTTTGTATTGACAAAAATTACTTTTTCTTTATGCCAGAGATGCCATAGATAAATACGATTTATTGAAGCTACATTTTTAAAAGAATAATTATAGCAGATGATGTCATTACATTCCAAACATAATAAAGTAAAGTCAAAGTTTTTAAATAAGAAATGATAGAGATGTGCTATATATAAACCCCATACCCATTCTTCTTTGTTGCTATTTGAGTTCCTATTATTTAATTTATATTTTTTATTTCTATATTTAATTTAGTATGATCAAATATTTAAATATTCATCGAATATTATATGATGTTCTAAACTCTTCTCCTCTTAGATGGCATATCGATATGATTTCATCCAAGATGTTTGTGCCTCTAAGATAATTGATTTATAATGATAAATACCTATAAAGCATTATTTATTATAATTTAATAAAAAAATTTATGTTAATCATTAGGAGAAAGGTAAATGAGTAGGAGTGAGACAATGATTTATGATGATAAATACTCGTAAAGCATTATTTATTATAATTTAATAAAAAATTATTTTAAATTTATTAATATAAAATTTTTATATAAATTAGATTTATTATCATAGATTTATCTTATTTTTGTGTGTTGACAAAAATTATTATTTTTTATATCACAGATGCCATATATAAATATTACTTATTGAAGTCATATTTTTAAAAGAATAATTACAGCAGATAATTTCATTGCATTTTAAATATTACAGAATAGAGTCAAATTTTTTAAATAAGAAATGATAGAGACGTGCTATATATAATCCCCTATCCATTCTTCTTTGTTGCTATTTGAGTTTCTATTATTTAATTTATATTCCTTATTTCTATATTTGGTTTAGTATATATGGTCAAATATTTAAATATTCATTAAATATTGTATGATGTTCTAAACTCTCTTCCTCTTAGATGGCAAATCGATTTGATTTCATCCAAATATTTGTGCTTCTAAGGTAATTAATTTATAATGATAAATACCTGTAAAGTATTATTTGTTATAATTTAATAAAAAATTTATATTAATCATTAGGAGAAAGGTAAATGAGTGGGAGTGAGATAAGTGGCATTCTGAGTGTTTAACATTTGGGCTATAGAATAAAATTTTTGTGTCTTTAAGATAATTGATTTATAATGATAAATAATTATAAAAAATTATTTATTATAATTTGATAGAAAATTTATATTAAATTAAATAATATAAAAATTAAAAACTAAAAATTAGATTTATTATCATAGATTTATCTTATTTTTGTATGTTGATAAAAATTACTTTTTCTTCATGCCAGAGATGCCATAGATAACTATTACTTATTGAAGCCATATTTTTAAAAAAATAATTGTAGCAGATAATGTCATTACATTCCAAACAGAGTAGAGTCAAATTTTTTAAATAAGAATGAAAGAGACATGCTATATCTAAGCCCCCTGTCCATTTTTCTTTGTTGGTATTTGAGTTCCTATTATTTAATTTATATTTTTTATTTCTATATTTGATTTAATATGATCAAATATTTAAATATTCATCGAATATTATATGATGTTCTAAACTCTCCTCCTCTTAGATGGCAAATCGATATGATTGCATCCAAGATGTTTGTGTCCAACAAAAGACTTAGAGGTTAAAAGTTAAGATTGTGCATATCTGGAAACAACCCAATTTTTTTAACCCCTCCTTGGATGATACTCTAGAGGTGGTTGTTGTTCAAGAGAAGGTATGATCTTTGCTTTAAATGTTATAAATTTTAATTCTGTTTGATTAATATATGTTTAAAATTTGTCTATAATAAAATGCTTGAGTCTTAGGGTGGGAGGATTCAAGCTACCATAAAAAACATTCATGTGTACAAGTTTGAAGATAAGGTAGAGGAAAGATGTGTTATGATCACTTCAAATGTTGGAGTAGCGATTAACTTACAAAAATATAAACCTTACACCCATGAGTATCATTTGCATTTTCAACTTACTACAACTGTACATGCACGTGATGATCCAACAATTCCAATGTATGGTTTTGAGTTTACTTCATTCGAAAGTATTCAAGATTTTTTAAATGATAAAATTTTTTTAGTTGGTAAATATTAATCTTTCCTTATTTTGCTTTAAAATTATTTATTTACTTTGATATATCTTAATTCAATTACTGAATTCTTGTTAAATTTTATTGGCTCAACAACCTCTATTGGGCAATTGAAAAAGTTTCAGAAGGATGGGGTATATGGTAAGAATGTTGTAGTTGAGCTTGATAATTTTAGATATACTAAGTTCACTAACACAAAATCTTTGTTAAACATTTGTTCTTTAAGGTTTACCTATTTTATATTTTTTTTGTAGTGGAGAAAAAGTGAAATACACTCTTTGGAGAGGAATTCCCTGAACAAATTTTAAAATATATTGAAGAACATAAAACTAGACCCTATATTATTATTTTGCAGTTTGCAAAGATGAAGCTCAATATGGTTTGTTCTTTTTTTGGTTTCATGACATTTGATCGCTGTCGTAGGTGGTCAAGAATAAAACTAACTCAAACTATATAGATAGAGTGAGTCAGGATCGTTTTCTCAGGGATCTAGGATAATTTTTTTTTTTTTATGAAGAAGTAATAAAAGAGAATTGATTGTAGAAGGATTAAAGAGAAATAAAATAGCAAGAATTAAATTGTAAGTGTAAATTAATTTGTGAAAAAAAATAAGTTAGAGAGATAATCTAAAAATTTTGAATCTAGTATGCAAATTAGATTTTTTTTTTATGTTGTAATATTAATTCTTGTGGTCAGGATATTAGTATAGCTTATCTTTAAGGGATACGGACCGTATCAGTAGATTACGGCTTATTCAATTAGAGTATAAACTATATAAATTCAATTACAAGATATAGAATTTAATCTAATATACCATGATCTCTCTTTCCTAGGCACATACCGTATCCAGGGATCATGGTACATCTGTGGAGAGTATAGATCGTGCAGATTAGATTAATACCTCAGATAAATAAAAAGATATGAAACATAAGCATAATTTTATTGCACAGAAATTAAATACAAAAAAAATAAAAACTCATTTACAGACTTCATCGTCTTCCTAAGTTGAAGGGATTTAATCATGCATCGAGATCTTCATATTCTCCCTTTCTCAGAACCTAAAACAATAAACTAAAAAGAAAAGAAAGTAGAAGAGAAGGCTATGTTCTGCTTTGCTCCGGCTCTCTGCTCACTGTGGCCTGTTCTCTATTTTTTTCTTTCATCAGCAATCCCCCTCTTTTATAGCCTTTAATCCACGTGAAGAACGTGTGAAAATGGAGTTCGAATCGGGTTAGAAACGGGGCTCTAAATCCAATTAGAACACCATCTCCTAACACCTTGGGAGAGACCTTAGTGGATCCGCATGTTGCCCAAACTCTGCTCTCATCCGTCCACTTCAGATTTCACTATAGCTAAGCTATGGTTTCTTCATATGCACCGTGATTTTTTATCATGGACCTCTTAAGGGTCCACGGTCTGCTGTGAGTTGAACCAACAAGAGTCGGTCCATCAATATATATACATAATTTTTTTCTTTTCTTTTGGCTTCGGTTCTTTATTCACGGTCCAAACTGAGTCTGATTTGTGTTCAATTTTTTTCTTTGAATCTATAATTCAAGCTTTTTGCATTGGCAATCCTCTTTCCTGCAAAACATAAGTAAAAATTTCAATTCTTAAAGAATAAAGGTCAATTTGGGTGTATTTTATGCTTTTATTGAGATATTTATTATACTTATCACTCCCCCAACTTGAGCTTTACTTGTCATCGAGTAAAGAAAGAATTTAGTACTAAGTACCATTTAGCTTAGAGTTTCAAGTTTCACTCGATAATTTTTTTTAAAAAAGTGGCCATTAATGTTCAGTAGAGCATGAGTAAGGTATGTCATTGGGATATTAGTACTAATCAATGTAGAAGTTAAGCCAAAAATATTAAATTTTTTCTAAATTACTTCTGCTTTTATCTCTAAATCATCTACTTTCATATGGACAAGTGTAGTATTACTTACATCCATCATTTATTGATTTTTTTTAATTTTTTAATATTATACATTATTGAGTGTCTTAACCCCTTAAGCTTTCTGTTCAACCCATGTAGCGAGTTTTCAGCCAATAACTCTTGAACTAGCTGGCTTTAGAGCACTAGATATAAAATATCTCTTGAGCTTACTTGCTTGAATCAAATAAGCTACAAGTTAAGACTAGCTTTACAATAAAACTTCTTTGGCTTTTACATATTTTGATGCGAAACTCAATGCTTGCTTAGGTAAAGAGGTTCGATTACTCAGTGTAAAATTTTTGAAAACTTTTTTAATAAAAAAATATATAATTATCCTATACAAGCCTATAGAAAGTGAACTTTTTTTTGATATTAGTAAGAGGAATTAAAAGTGTTAAAAAAAATATTTCTATTCTAAATTTAATTATTCATTAAATTTTTTTAATACTTAATCCCTTTGTATCTCACAAACTCTCTAATATGTGCATTAATTTTTTTTTTAAAAATTACTTGATTTTAATCAAATTTGTAACCTAATCAGTACCTAATCACTAAGTACTAACTTATTCGAGAACTTTAATTTTTTTTATTAACCTCACTCTCCAACTTAATTTTCATTATCCTCAATCGAGTAAGAAAAAATAAAATAGAGATAGATAAATAAAATAAAGAAAAATACCATCTGGACTAAGTATACTCGTTCATTGACAGGTGCTTCTATACAGAGCGATCCATTATTTCTAAAAAAATAAAAATCACTAAAGTAAAGGATTAAAGAAAATAAAAAGTTTGGATTGCCTCTAAAAAAGTGCTAAGTTTCAAGTCTTTAGGAGGATTAAATTCATGATATAAAATCAGTAAGTATAAATAGGCTCATAGAGAACTATGACATCCTCCTCAACTTCATTAGGCAACTCCAAGAATGGTTTCAATCGTTATCTATTTATTTTAAAAGTAGCACAATTGCTTGGGTTCTTGATCTCTATAGCCCCATGAGAGAAAACTTTTTTTACTATATAGGATCCCACCATCTAGACCTAAGTTTTTTAAAAAATAAATGTAGCCTAGAGTTATACAAAAAAACTTTTTAATTAGGTAAAAATGATTTTCTAAGGATTGCTTGATCATGAAATATCTTAGTTCGTTCTTTATATATCTTAGTATTTTCGTATATCTTATTCATAATTTTCTCAAGTTTATCAATTTGTAGCTTCTTATGTTGCCCAGCCTCGTCTAGATCCATGTTTAACTTTTTGATGGCCCACATAGCCTTATGTTCAAGCTCTACTGGTAAGTGACATGCTTTACCAAATACAAGCCAATAAGGAGACATTCCTAAGTTGATTTTAAGGGCAGTACGATATGTCCGAAGAGCATCCACTAGCTTTAATGATCAATCTTTTCTATTGATGCTCACAGTCTTCTCTAGCATTTGTTTGATTTGATGATTTGAAACTTCGACTTGTCCACTAGTCTGAGGGTGATAGGGTGTGACTAATTTATGGGTGATGTTGTATTTCTTCATCAGAAATTCAAAGGATTGATTGCAAAAATATGTTTCTTGATCACTTATAATGGCTATAAGGATTTCAAAACAAGAGAGGATATCTTTTTTAGGAATTTGACAATAACTTTGCTATCATTGGATCGATATGGTATAGCCTCTACCCATTTGGATATGTAATTGATAGCCACTAAGATATATTTATACTCAAAAGAGTTCGAAAATAGTTCCAAAAAATTGATACCCCACACATCAAAAATCTCAATAACTAGGATCGAATTTAATGGCATCATATCTCTTTTTGTGATCCGCCCACTTATTGACACCTAGTGCAGCTTTTACAATACTCATGTGCATCCTTAAATAAATTGGGCCAATATAATCCATATTGGAGAACTTTTGTGGTAGTTTTTGTGGATCCAAAGTAGCCACCACAGGCTTGGTCATGACAAAAGAACAGGATATATTTGATCTCATGATCTAGGATACATCTTCTATTGATTTGGTTAGGACATTGTTTAAACAAATATAGATCATTCCAAATAAAATACTTTACTTGGGCAAAAAATTTGTATTTATCCTAAGTGATCTAGTAAGAGAGGATCCTATCAGTGGCTAAATAATTGACAATATTAGTGTACCATGGTTCTTTGGTCACGGACATGAGTTGTTTCATCAGAAAAAGACTCTTCTATTAATGGTTCATTAGAGGGTGCATCAGTCAATCAGGACAGATGATCAGTCACTACATTTTTAGTTTCCTTTTTATCCCTAATTTTTAGATCAAATTTCTGAAGAAGCAAAATTCATCGGATCAAGTGTGCTTTGGCATCTTTCTTTATCAAGAGATATCTAATGGCTGAGTGATCAGTATATACAATGACATGTGACCTAACCAAATAAGATCTAAACTTTTTGAGGACAAAGACAATAGTCAAGAACTCTTTTTTAGTGATTGAGTAGTTAAGCTGCGCAACATTAAGGGTTCTACTAACATAGTAAATAATGACTCACGACAGCTTATCAATTTTTTATCCTAAAATGACTCCGATGGCGTGATCAGATGCATCACATATGAGTTCGAAAGGTTGAGTCCAATTAGGTGAGTGAATGATGGGTGCGGATGTCAATGCCTTTTTAAGATGCTCAAAAGACTTGAGGCACTTAGAAGTAAAATCAAATTTGACGTCTTTTGGCAAGAAAATTGATCAGTGGTCCAGTTATTTTGCTAAAATTTTTGATGAACCTCCATAGAAGCCAGCATGTCCTAAAACCTAACGAATTTTCTTGACTAATTTGGATGGTGGAAGATTTACAATCAGATTTATTTTGGTTTTATCTACTTCAATGCCCTTCTTTGAGATAACATGGCCATTTACTATGCCTTTTTTGATCATGAATTGATATTTTTCTCAATTAAACACTAAGTATTTCTTGTTACACTTTTTTAAGACTAGTCTTAAGTAATGTAGGCACTCAGAGAAGGTGGAGCCAAAGATGAAAAAATTATCCATGAATATTTTTAAAAATTTCTCGATTATGTCAGATGCTGACTATATACCTTTGAAAAGTAGATGGATCATTACATAAACCAAAGGGCATGTATTTATAAGCAAAAATTTTAAATGAATAGATAAATATGGTTTTCTTTTGGTCCTCTGGTACTATAAGAATCTGGTTGTAGCTGGAATATCCATCAAAAAAATAATAGAACTCATATTTGGCTAACCTTTCCAACATCTGATCAATGAATGGTAGGAGAAAATGATCCTTTCCTGTGGCCATATTTAATTTTCTGTAATCAATACAGACTCTCCATCCAGTTTGAACTCTAGTCAGTACTAACTCATTTATTTCATTTTGGACCACTGTTATCCTTAACTTTTCAGGTACTATTTGAATTGGACTAACCTATGAACTATCTAAAATGGGGTAGATAATTCGATTGTCTAGTAACTTGAGAATCTCTTTCTTCACTATCTCCTTTATAGCTGGTTAAGTCTTCTTTAGGGGTCTTTAATTTGCTTAGCTTCCTCCTCTAAATGAATTCGATGTTGGGCAATTGAAGGGTTGATCCTTTGATGTCAGCCATGGTCTTGCCTATGGCTTCCTTTTCTTTTGGATTTGATCTAGGTCTGATGCGATGATTACAGATAGAATTTTTGATGGACCTAGATACCACATTTGAGGTGCTCAGGGAGTATTTTGAGTTCTAATTTTAGTGCTTCCTCAATTGATGGTTAGTGTATTGGTTCATCTATCCTTATAAAATGGTTCGATAGATGGTTATCATTGTAGATGAACTCTCTGATCACTAGATAGAGAAATTTTATAAGCTATTTCAGATTCTTGATCTGATCAGATATTACAATCAAAATCTTTTTCCCCCAGGTCATTGGGCTCATAGATCTCATCCTAGATCAGGTTTACGTCAATAAGTTAGTCCCTTTTATTTTCAAGATTGAAAATATTAAGATCAATGGACATGTTTCCAAATGAGAGCTTCATAAGTCCAGTGCAGCAATTGATTAGGGTGTTGGTAGTTGTTAAGAATTATTTTCCTAAGATGACTGGAATGTGACCTTTTGGGTTAGACACTGGTTAGTTTCTAAGATCACAAAATCCACATGATAAATGAAATTACCGACTTTGATAGTACATCCTCCATAATTTTTTTGGGACCCTTACTGATCGGTGTGCCAATTGCAATGTGATTTCTATAGGCTTTAATTCTTCTATCTCCAATTTTTCATAGATTGAATAAGGTAAGATATTCACACTAGCCCCTAAGTCTAATAAGGCTCTATCGATGATGGCTTTTTCAATGATACAAGAGATTGTAGGAGATCTTGGATCTTTATACTTGACAGGTATATGGCTCCAAAGGTATGAGCTCACACTGGCCGCCAAGAAGGCTTTCTTGAAAATATTGGTGGCCTTCTTCTTTGTAAATAGGTCTTTGAAGAACTTAGTGTATACAAAAACTTGTTGGATCATATAGTAGAGGAATATTTATTTTTACTTATTTAAACATCTCTAAGATTTGATCCATATGGGCTGAGTATTTGTTGGACTAAAGTCTATTTGAAAAAAGAGCTAAAGGATTGGTGGGTGATGTCTTGACTTGCTTAAATCTTAAGATGGATTCAGAAAAGTGGCTTGGGTGGTTTATCAATCTTTGTTGATTCAGGCTTCTTAGACTCGATTTGATCGATCAATTACTTATGAGATGGTTCAGACAATAGATCATCTTAATTTTTAGATGTACCAACATAGTTGTCTACTTATTTTTCAGACCTTAAGGTGTGAGTTGCATTTAATTGATTGATTTAGGCTCTTTGTTGTGGTCCTTGATTATTTCGGATCCTAGGATTAGCCTTGGACTGACTCAATAGTTTATCTTTTTCTTTCACTCACAACCATAGCTAATTGATCTAACTGCATTTCTAAACGGATAATAGCTTGGATGTTGGAAGTTAAAAGTTGGTCCGTGATCTGCATGAAGTTATTTAGTGTAGTATTGGTGCTAACAGTTGATTTCGTCAGGATTTTAAACTCTTTTTTAGCAAGTTAAGCCTTTGATCATTGTCAAAACTTGGTGGGTTATTTGATGATTGAGTGGGCCTGGGGTTGGACTGAGCGAAGGCAGGTCTACTTGAGTTTGATCCTTGTGATCAAGAAAAATTGAGGTGGTTCCTCCATCCTGGATTGTAGGTTGGTGTATAGAGGTCATTAATAGCTCTCTGATAGACTGCATTCACCTATGCTACTTCGTTCTCAGTTGGGCCCATCAAGAAAGGACATCCTTCTATTATGTGGTCTATGGCATTACAGTTATTACAAGTGGATATTGAAACTTGGTTCACTTGGATGTGTCCCTTGAGTTCTAGGGCTTTTATCCTACGGATCAAAGATGCAAATTTAGCCTCTTCAGCTAAGAAAGATTGAACTTGTTGTACACCCCTTTTGAAGGTGTAAGTTTATCGGGTTTCTAGTAATCTCCCATTGTAGGCTCTTTTCTACTAGGTCCTCTAGAAATTATCAGGCTTCTATAGGCTTTTTGTTCATGAATTGACCCTGATATATTGATTCTAACATGGTTCTAGAGTTTGGATCTAGTCCTTTATAAATAATTTGGCACAGCCTTCAAGTTTCTATTCCATGGTATGAGCATTGACTCAAAAGATTTTTAAAATGATCGAAGTACTTTTAAAAAGACTCATCGGGTAATTGATAAAATTAATTAATTTTATTCCTAAATTTGACAGTCTTATGGTGTGATTTTTTTTTTCAGAAATACTTTAACAAAACCTCCCATAATACTATGGATTGGTTAGGAAGACTGTATAACCACTTTTTTGGCACTATCTTAAGAGCAAAGCTGATCAGTCTAAGTTTAACAGCATCATCGGTGAGCTGTTGGAGATGCATCGTGGAGCATACTTCCTCAAATTCTCTCATAGAAATATATGCATTCTCGATTTCGATGAATTTGGAAAGCATATTTGTAATATGGGGTTTAATTTCAAAATTGGCATCAGTTTGTGATAGTCGGATATATGAGGGTTGGGCTGACCCAATGGGTAGCAAAGATCTTTCAGGATACGAGGTTCATGTTCAAGTTTAGCCATGGTGGGCTTAAGGTCTACTGGACTTGATATAGAGTTCAACTCGGTTCTAACTAATCATCTAGATATCCTAGTCCAAGAAGAAAGTTGAAAATTTTTAGTTATTTTTATAATTTTTTAATGAAAGAAAAGAGAAGAGGAATGAGAGATAGATGAGAAGAAAATTTTAAAGATGAGTGCCTAAGGAGCTCTAAATCTAGAAACGATAGAGAAGAGTGTTTTAATTAGAATTAATGTTTATGGGTTAGCAATCAAGTTATACAATCAATCTTAGCTAAGGGTAACTTTAGATCTAGACAGCTTCTAATTATTCAAGATCGTCTTCGAGCACTCCAAATAAAAGACTAGCTACTCAACTGATTATATAAGTGTAAGGTTGGTGGGGGTCTCCCTATTGCTTTCCTCAGACATAATTAAAATTGATCAGATAAGCAAATAGAACCAATTAAATAATCACCTTCCTTTAGGATGTACTCTCTGAACCACTTTTCTAGATACTAGTCAAACTAACTAACTCTAATCTGATCCAACTCTTAGGATCCCTTATTCTATTGAGCTCGAGAGTCCTTAGAGGTCAACATCTAATTGATTTTAAGTTATAATTTAGATCAATGCAATATGAAGGATGGTGTTTGTGGGCTAAAGAAGGTGATAAAATCTCTATCTTATTTTATTTAAGATTTGTACCTTTAAGATATTTTATAAAATTATGTAATGCAAGAAGAAAAGGTTGCCAAATTTGGTGATTAGTCAAAAGTAAATTGATTTGTTTCACTTTTTAGATTTTATGATTAAGTATCTAATTTATTTAGTAGATTATGAGGTGTCAATGTAGATTTTTTTTTTTAAAATTTTACAAGAAAGTAAGTTTGACTAAGTAACTAAGCAAGTAAAAAAAAAACTAAAAATAAGACTAAAGAAAGCTATTTTTTTAATAAATAAAAAAATAATTGTATCTAATTTTCAACAATGGTGTCAAAATTTAATTACTATCGTAGATGGTCAAGAATAAAACTAACTCAAACTGTATAGATAGGGTGAGTCAGGATCGTTTCCTCAGAGATCTAGGATAATTATTTTTTTTTGAAGTAATAAAAGAGAATTGATTATAGAAGGATTAAAGAGAAATAAAATAGTAAAAATTAAATTATAAATATAAATTAATTTGTGAAAGAAAATAAGTGAGAGAGATAATCCAAAAATTTCGAATCCACCATGCAAAATAGATTTATTATTTTTTTTATGTTGTAATATTAATTCTTGTGATTAGGCTATTAATATAGCTTATCTCTAAAGGGTACGGACCGTATCAGTAGATCATGACTTATTCTATCGGAGTACAAACTATATAAATCTAATTATAAGATATAGGATTTAATCCAATATATCATGATCTATATCTCTTAGGCATGTACCGTATCCAAAGATCATGTCACTTCTGTAGAGAATATAGGTCGTGCAGGCTAGATTAATACCTCAGGTAAATAAAAAAATATGAAATAGAAGTATAATTTTATTACATAAAAATTAAATATAAAAAAAATAAAATTCGTTTACAGGCTTCATCGTCTTCCTGAGTTGAAGGGATTTAATCATGCATTGAGATCTTCATATTCTCCCTTTCTCAGAACCAAAATAATAAACTAAAAGAAAAGAAAGTAGAAGAGAAGGCTCTATGCTACTTTGCTCTGGCTCTCTACTCACAGTGGCTTACTCTCTGTTTTTTTCTCTTATTTGCAGTCCCCTATTTTATAGCCTTCAATCTACGTGAAGATACGTGAAAACGGAGTTCGAATTGGATTAGAAATGGGGCTATGAATCCAGTTAGAACACCATCTCCTAACACCCTTGGGAGAGACCTTAGTGGATCCACATGCCACCCAAACTCTGTTCGCATCCGTCTGCTTCAGATTTCACTGTAGCTAAGCTACAGTTGCTTCATATGCACTACGATTTTTTACTGTGGACCTCTTAAGGGTCCACGATCTACAGTGAGCCGAACCAACAAGAGCCGGTCCATATATATATTTTCTTTTTCTTTTCTTTTGGCTTCGGATCTTCATTCACGATCCAAATTGAGTCTGATTTGTATCTTTTTTTTTTTTTTTTTGAATCTACAATTTGAGCTCTTTGTATTGGCAATCCTTTTTTCATAAAATACAAGTAAAAATATCAATTCTTAAGAAATAAAGGTCAATTAGGGTGTATTTTGATGCTTTTATTGGGATATTTATTATATTTATCAACATAAATATTTTATATAAGCTGATTAAAAAAATTATAAGTATTATATTTACCTCTGGTAATTGATAGGTGAAATGGAAGTGTCAAACACTATTGTTTAAGGTTGTTGATAAATGCCAACATTCCAGAAGTGGCTGAATTTAAAGCAAGATATATACCATTTATTTTAGTTTAATATATTCCTTTCTAATTTAAATAAATTACTGTTCTTCTTAATAAGCTTGCAATTTATTTGTTAGAATTCCGATGGGAGATTAAGCAAGCATTCATGTCTTGAGTCAGTTATCCTCTCAATCTTCATATTCAATGGATGACAATTTTCTACGCCAGATAATTAGAAAAAGTATTGATGAATTGAAAGAGACTAAAAAGGTCTGAAAGAAGTTTATACAAATCTATTTTAATATGATTTTAAGATATAGCTTGAGTTTTTTTTATTTTGAATTTAATGGATGCTAAATATTTTCGTAGGTGGAAAAGTGTATTGTTCTGAAAATTATAAATAATTTGATGAAAACTTACAGATGGTGATGCAATGGCTGTCTCAATGCAAAATGCACAACTAGTGTCATTTCGGATTCTGAAAAATAGTGTTGTAGAAGTTGTGTAAAGTTTTATTATCATTTCTTTCATTTTTTTTATTATCATTATAATTACTCTTTTGGATGTTAAGATTTTCACTACATCCTAAAGAAGGTAGTTTGAGTTATCATGTAATTCATACCTGTGATCTATTAGATCTTATTGTACTAAATATAGTGAAAACTATTTTACATAATATTTATTTATTATAACTTTACACTAATTTTTTTATTTTTTTAATTATTTTAGATTTGGTTTTATCTGATGATAGTCTAAAAAATCATGCTCTATTGAAAATTGAAGAAATCCTTCAAAGCAATGGAAAAAATCTCAAGAATTCTAGTTCAATGCCAATTCTTATTGGTATAAGCAATACTAATGAAAGGAATAGATTGATTCTTGATGAGCTCAATTATGACATATTTTAAATGGTTGAAGAATTTAATCAGTATCTAGCATCTATTATCCTTAAACAAAAGAATATTTATGATACTATCATAGATTCTATGATAAATAACAAAGGTGGATTATTCTTTCTTTATGATCATGGTGGTACAGAGAAGATATTTATTTGAAAAACTTTATCTGCAATAATTCATTCGAGAGGAGAGATTGCAATCAATGTTGCATCAAGGAGAATTGCCTCTTTATTGCTTCCTGGAAGGAGAATTGCCCACTCAAGATTCTCAATTGTATTAGTCATCAAGGAAAATTCAACTTGCAAAATAAAGCAAGAAAGTTTTCAAGCAGAATTGATCATTAAAGCAAAGCTAATAATTTGAGATGAGGCTCCGATAGTACATAGGCATTGTTTTGAAGCTTTGAATAGAAGCCCAAGAGATATCCTTAAGTCGAACGAACCTTTTGGTGGTAAGATAATTGTTCTTGGAGAAGATTTTAGATAAATCCTACCTGTTATTCCAAAAAGATCTAGACAAGATATTGTTCATGCAACCATTAATTCTTCTCCTTTGTGAAAGTTCTGTAAGCATTTGTGTTTAACTAAGAACATGAGACTTCAATTAGGTTCATCTTCCTCTGATGTTAAAGAGATAAGGGAATTCTCAAAATAGATTCTAAGTATTGAAAATGGTAAGGCTGGAGAACTTAATGACGACGAAGATAAAGTTAAAATTTTTGATGATATGCTTATTCATAATTTAGAAGATTCATTTGCAAAACTTATAGAATTTGCTTATCCAGACATATTGATGAATATCTCAAAAGAAGATTTCTTCAAAGAAAGAGCAGTACTTGCTCCAACTCTTCAAAGTATTGAGTTTGTGAATAACTATTTGATGTCATTAATTCTTAATGAAGAAAAAGAATATTTGAGTTTTGATAGTATGTGCAAATAATTCTCAAATTCAGACATGAATGTAGAAATTTATTCACCAGAATTTTTCAATACCATTACATGTTTAGGGCTTCCAAATCATAAGTTAAGATTCAAAGTTGGTGTGCCAGTGATGCTCTTTAGAAACATTGATTAAATTAGAGGATTATGTAATGCGATAAGACTGCAGATAACTAGATTAGGCAATCACATCACATCATTGAAGCTAAGGTACTTTCTGTTAAAAAAATTGAAGACATTATATTCATTCCTCGAATGACTTTGGTTCCATCCAATTCCAACCTACCTATTAAGTTTTAGAAAAGATAATTTCTCTTGACCATTTCTTTTATGATGACCATCAATAAAAGTTGAGGCCAAACTCTTTCTCATATAGGATTATATCTTCCAAAGTCAGTATTTAATCATGGCCAGCTATATATAGGAGTGTCTGGGGTCAAAAGCAAAAATGGTCTCAAGATATTCATAAGTTCAAATAATGCTAAATCATCTAACACAATTCGTAATGTTGTGTACAAGAAAATTTTTCAAAAATTAAGATAGGTATGAGTGGATAATTCATCCATGAATTACTTATATGCTGAGTCATAATATAATATCAATTCTTTGATAATGTTTGCAGGACCTCATATTATTTTGTCTATCAGGATCCAATGAAGCAATTTTTGCATTGTAGACTTTTATTAAAAATTTAAGATATTAAATTTGATTTGATTCTTGATTAAATCATTAAACAGGGTACTATCTTAAATAGGTGTTGTCATATTTTTGTTTATCTTGGTTACAACAAGTGCTATTTGAATTATTTGGTGGATTAATCAAGTATAAGAATATCTAGACCATATGAAATTATATTTTAGCAATAGAACTTTGAACTTGCAATTAAATACTATACACAAGTATTTGTTGACAGAGTGTAAGAATATTTGTTCTCTTCGTTCTGTGTTAATCTTTATATATTGATCATAGGAAATATGATTTTCTATAACCCTCTAAGGCAATTCTTAATTTCTTTGTTTCTATATTTCAAGCCCTAAACTTTGCTTTTAAGGAATACTTGAAGAAGTTTTTGAACCCTAAACCAGCTACAAAGATGGCTATGGAAGTGCTTTGCTGGAAATTTGGCATCATGTGAGGTTGTTGAATATTTCTCCCTTCTATTAGTCTATTATTTGTATTTATTTTTTTATATTTACTTTAATTTCTATATATACTGGTATAACTATATATGCAAATAAGCTACCTTAAAATTTCATTGTGCTATACTTTATTAAGTTTCAATATTAGACTAATTAATTAGTGTCAATTATTATTTTGTTTAGTTTTAACAAAATAGATAATTTTTTTCATATACTCTCCTTTTTTTTGTTGCCTCGTGCATCGCACGGGTGTTCTACTAGTTATATATTATTGCAATGTCACTTAGAGACCTTTTGATTGAGGCTAGAGATATCATCCTTGCCTATATGGCTAGTTATCTGATATGATTTTTTTTAAGAGAGATAGAATCAGATATGGATGAAAGGGTGAGCAACAAAATATATGTTTTCATGTGAACTGCATATGCTAGTTCTTTTTAGTCGAAAGATCATTTATCCTCTTTCCAACTTTGCTCCATTAGGAATGGCAAGCATTCACAATATTAAAATATGGGGGACATGCTATAATAATCTGAGTATTTATTGATGATTTATGTTGTATTTCATATATATGTATCTAAAGTTTATTCTTCATGCTTTATATATATGATTTTTGAAATTTAAGAATTTTTAATCCACATGTTTCTATTATGTTCATGGTGTGTAATAAATTATTTATGTGTTGATTTTTGATTCTTTGCATGCAATTTGATTGCCATTATAAGTATTTGTGGCATCACAGGAGTTATGGAATATTGAATTAACAAATACTATGGCCAATGTGGATAATGTGGGTATTGCGGATATTGTTAATTCATATAATATTGAATTCACTCATATTTACATAAAATATTATTTATCTGATTCCAATAATAGTGCTTAGCATATGAATGTATCACTTGTTTTAGCTTTATGCATATGTACATTTCTTCATATTATTATTTTTATATTTTTGTAGTTATATCAGATCCTAGTGTGGTCTCTTTTTGAGTGCATAATAAAAAAAATTTATTGACAAGCCTCATAAGAGATACATTAATGAAAAGTTAGGATTTTATTATAATTTTTAAAAAAATTATGTTTCATATTTTGAGATAAAGGATATTGTAGAATATTTTGGATATGTAAGGAGAGATCAATTGTATTATTTATTACCACATAAGCTAATTTAAATTGGTATTGAGCCTATTAGGATGATGGGGATTATATAAAGATGCTTACATCTCATAAAGGCAGAAAATGGCTTGATATTTATGTTCAATCTAGTTAATTTTCTATTCAAAGTCAAATAGAGGGTTCTAGTACCATTAAGAATCCTAATGTACCTAATAGAGACATGAGTGAGCCAAAATGGTAAAAAACAATCAGAAAGCTTTAGTGATAATGAAGCTAATAATGAAGAAGAAACTAAAAAGTAAGAAATGGAAGTGGCTGACACTATTGTTTAAGGTTGTTGATAAATGTCAACATTTCAGAGGTGGCTGAGTTTAAAGTAAGGTATATACCATTTATTTTAATTTAATATATATATTTTTTAATTTAAATAAAATTATTTTTTTTAATAAGCTTGCAATTCATTTGTTAAGATTTCGATTGGGGATCAAGCAAGCATTCATGTATTGAGTCAGTTATCCTCTCAATCTTCATATCATTGGAAGATGATTTTCTACACCAGACAATTAGGAAGAGTATTGATGAATTGAAAGAGACTAAAAAGATTTGAAAAAATTTATACAAATATATTTTAATATGATTTTAAGACATAGCTTGAGTTTTTTTTTTTAATTTTGAATTTAATGTGGATGCTAAATATTTTTGTAGGTAAAAAAATGTATTATTCTGGAAACCATAAATAATTTGATGAAAACTTACAGATGATGGTACAATGGTTGTCCCAATACAAAGTACACAATTGGTGTCATTTCGAACTCTGGAAAGTAGTATTGTAGAAGTGTGTAAGGTTTTATTATCATTCCCTTTCATTTTTTTTTATTGTCATTATAATTACTCTTTTGGATGTTAAGATTTTCACTGCATCCTAAAGAAAGTAGTTTGAGTTATCATATAATTCATGCCTGTGATTTGTTAGATCTTATTTTACTAAGTGTAGTGGAAACTATTTTACATAATATCTATTTATTATAACTTTATACTAATTTTTTATTTCTTTGATTGTTTTAGATTTGGTTTTATCTGATGATAGTTTAAAAAATCATGCTCTATTGAAAATTGAAGAAATCCTTTAAAGCAATAGAAAAAGTCTCAAAAATTTTAGTTTAATGCCAATTCTTATTGGTATGAGCAATACTGATGAAAGGAACAGATTGATTCTTGATAAGTCAATTATGACATATTTCAAATGGTTGAAGAATTTAATCAATGTCTAGCATCTATTATCCTTAAACAAAAGAATGTTTATGATACTATCATGGATTCTATGATAAATAACAAAGGTGGATTGTTCTTTCTTTATGGTCATGATGGTACAGGAAAGACATTCATTTGAAAAACTTTGCCTGCAACAATCCGTTCGAAAAGAGCAATTGCAATCAATGTTGCATCAAGGAGAATTGCCTCTTTATTGCTTCCTGAAGGGAGAACTGCTCACTCATGATTTTCAATTCTGTTAATCATCAAGAAAAATTTAACTTGCAAAATAAAACAAGAAAGTTCTCCAGCAGAATTAATCATTAAAGTACAGCTAATAATTTGAGATGAGGCTCCGATAGTACATAGGCATTATTTTGAAGCTTTGGATAGAAGCTTAAGAGATATCCTTAAGTTGAATGAACCTTTTGGTGGTAAAATAATTATTCTTGAAGAAGATTTTAGACAAATCCTACCTGTTATTCCAAAAGGATCTAGATAAGATATTGTTCATGCAACCATTAATTCTTTTTCTTTGTGGAAGTTCTGTAAGCTTTTTGTATTTAACTAAGAACATGAGACTTCAATCAGGTTCATCTTCCTCTGATGTTAAAGAGATAAGGAATTCTCAAAATAGATTCTAAGTATTGAAAATGTGAGGCTGGAGAACCTAATGATGGTGAAGAGAAAGTTGAAATTTCTGATGATATGCTCATTCATAATTTAGAAGATTCATTTATAGAACTTATGGAATTTGCTTATCCAGACATGTTGATGAATATCTCAAAAGAAGATTTTTTCAAAGAAAGAGCAGTACTTGCTCCAACTCTTTAAAGTATTGAGTTTGTAATAACTATTTGATGCTATTAATTCTTGATGAAGAGAAAGAATATTTGAGTTCTGATAGCATGTGCAACGAATTCTCAAATTCAGACATGAATGCAGAAATTTATTCATCAGAATTTCTCAATACTATTACATGTTTAGGGCTTCTAAATCATAAGTTAAGGTTCAAAGTGGGTGTGCCAGTGATGCTCCTTAGAATATTGATTAAACTAGAGAATTATGTAATGCGACAAGACTACAGATAACTAGATTAGGCAATCACATCATTGAAGCTAAGATGCTTTCTGATAAAAAAATTGAGAACATTATATTCATTCCTCAAATGACTTTGGTTCCATCCAATTCCAACCTGCCTCTTAAGTTTTAGAGAAGATAATTTCTCTTGACTGTTTCTTTTGTGATGACCATCAATAAAAGTCAAGGCCAAACTCTTTCTCATATAGGATTATATCTTCCAAAGTCAGTATTTAGTCATGGCCAGCTATATGTAGGAGTGTCTAGGGTCAAAAGCAAAATGGTTTCAAGATATTCATAAGTTCAAATAATACTGAATCATCTAATGCAACTCACAATATTATGTACAAAAAAGTTTTTCAAAAATTAAGATAAGTATGAGTGAATAATTTATCCATGAATTGCTTATATGCTGATTCATAATATAATATCAATTCTTTGATAATGTTTGCAGGACCTCATATTATTTTGTCTATCAGTATCTGATGAAGTAATTTTTGCATTGTAGACTTTTATTAGAAAATTCAAGGTATTAAATTTGATTTGATTTTTGATTAAACCATAAACAGGGTACTATCTTAAATAGGTGTTGTCATATTTTTCTTTATCTTGGTTACAACAAGTGCTATTTGAATTATTTGATGGATTAATCAAGTATAAGAATACCTAGATCATGTGAAATTATGTTTTAGCAATAGAACTTTGAACTTGCAATTAAATACTATACATAAGTATTTGTTGACAAAGTGTAAAAATATTTTGTTCTCTTCATTCTATGTTAATCTTTATATATTGATCATAGGAGATGTGATTTTTTATAATCCTCTAAGGCAATTCTTAATTTCTTCCTTTCTATATTTCAAGCTCTAAACTTTGCTTTTAAAGAATACTTGAAGAAGCTTTTGAATTCTAAACCAACTACAAAGATGGCTATGAAAGTACTTTGCTGGAATTTGGCATCATGTGAGGCTGTTGAATATTCCTCTCTTCTATTAGTCTATTATTTGTATTTTATTTTTTTATGTTTGCTTTAATTTCTATATATACTGGTATCACTATATATGTAAATAAGCTATCTTGAAATTTTATTGTGCTATACTTTATTAATTTTCAATATTAGACCAGTTAATTAGTGTCAATTATTATTCTATTTAGTTTTAACAAAATATACAATTTTTTTTTCATATACTCTCCTTTTTTTGTTACCTCGTGCATCGCACGGGTGTTCTACTAGTTATATATTATTGCAATGTCACTTAGAGACCTTCTGATTGAGGCTAGAGATATCATCTTTGCCTACATGGCTAGTTATCTGATATGACTTTTTTTTTTAAGAGAGAGAAAATCTGATGTAGATGAAGGGTGAGTAATAAAATATTTGTTTTCATGTGAACTGCATATGCTAGTTCTTTTTAGTTGAAAGATCGTTAATTCCCTTCCCAACTTTGCTCCATTGGGAATGGTAAGCATTCACAATGTTAAAATATGGGGAACATGCTATAATAATTTAAGTATTTATTGATGATTTGTATTGTATTTCATATATATGTATCTGAAGTTTATTCTTCATGATTTGTATATATGATTTTTGAAATTTAGAATTTTTTAATCCACATGTTTCTATTATGTTCATGGTATGTAATAAATTATTTATGTGTTGATTTTTGATTCTTTTGCATGCAATTTGATTGCTATTATAAGTATTTGTGGTATCGAAGGAGTTATAGAATATGAAATTAACAAATACTATGGCCAATGTGGGTAATGTGGATACTGCGGATACTGTTAATTCATATAATATTGAATTAATGCTTCACTCATATTTACATAAAATATTATTTATCCGATTCTAATAATAGTGCTTAGTATATGAACGTATCACTTGTTTTGGCTTTATGCATATGTACATTTCTTCATCATTATTTTTGTATTTTTGTAGTTATGTCAGATTCTAGTGTGGTCTCTTTTTGAGTGCATCATGGAAAAAATTTGTTGACAAGCCTCATAAGAGATACATTAATGAAAAGTTAGGATTTTATTATAATTTAAAAAAAATTATGTTTCATATTTTGAGATAAAGGATATTGTAGAACATTTTGTATATGTAAGAAGAGATTAGTTGTATTATTTGTTACCACATAAGCCAATTAAAATTGGTATTGAGCCTATTAGGATGATAGAGATTGTATAGAGATACTTACATCTCATAAAGGTAGAAAATGGCTTGATATTTATGTTCAATCCAATTAATTTTCTAATCAGAGTCAAATAGAGGGTTCTAGTATTATTAAGAATCTTAGTGTACCTAATAGAGACATGAGTGAGCCAAAAGTGGTAAAAAACAATCAGAAAGCTCTAGTGATAATGAAGCTAATAATGAAGAAGAAGAAACTAAAAAGTAAGAAGGACATGATATTGATAAAGATATTAAAAAAGATGTTGAGAAAGTAGATGCAGAAGATAGTGATCCTGAGTTTCCACTGAGAAGTGATGGGGGTGAGTAATTTCATAATTATTGTATACACTTTACTGAAGAATCAAGTGAAAATAAAGATTTATTTGAAGTAAGGCCTAAGGACATAATTGGAGCATCTTCAATTGGTTTTAAGGATCGGTCGGGAGTCAAGTGAAGGAACAAAAAAATGGGGGACCTACTATCAATGAAAACAAGGGTAAAGAACTCAGTGAAGCTATAGATGAAAATATTTAAAAAGTTTCAAGTGATGAGCTTGGCACTCCACCACCTTTAGATGATGATACACCTAGAGGATCTAGGGCTATTAAATTTGATACAACAATCATAGATGATATTCAGTTATGTGTAGGATTATTGTTTAAAGATATTTATTAATTCAAGGAAGCAATAAAAAAATTTATTATTAAGGATGGTGGAGATATAACATTTATTAAAAACAAGAAGACAAGAGTAACCATAGACTGTAAATAGAGATGTGGGTGGAGACTTCACGCTTTCAAAGTTACTGAAGAGATGTCTTTCCAGATTAAGACATTTTAGAATGTTCAAAACCATGGAAGAAACTTCATGAATAAACAACTAATAATAAAGTGGCTGAGTAAAAAATATGTGAGAACTTAAGATCTAATTCTGATTAAAAGATCAAGACTTTCAAAGATCAAGTTAGAAGAGAGTATCATGTAGATGTAACAAGGCATATGATTTATAGAGCAAAAAAGCAAATTGTAGAGGATGTACATGAGATAATAGGGAGCAACATGTTAGAGTTTGGGATTATGATAAAACTTTGAGAAAGCATAATCCTAACAGTTGGATAAAGATGAGTGTAGATAGACCTGGGAGAACTTTATAACCTAGATTTCAAAGATTGTTTATATACCTAGAAGCACAGAAGTAGGTGTTTCTAGGAGGGTGTAGGCCCTTCATAAATTTAGATGGATGTTTTGTAAAGAATAAATTTGATGGATAAATTTTAAGTGCAACAGATAAGGATGACAACAATAATTTATTCTCTTTAGTATATGCAATTATTGAAGATGAGACAAGAAGCTCATGGGAGTTCTTTTTGTAATGTTTGTTGGACTACATTGGCATAGTGGAGTAGCATGGATGGATTTTTATATTGGATAAATAAAATATGTGTACTATTTCTCTATAACTTGACTTTTTTTTTTGTATCAATGATCTTCAATTTTTCTTATTATTTTGTAAGGTTTGAAGGAGGCTTTTGATAGTGTGGTTCCTACAGCAAAATAAAGAATATGTATGCGACATACATATGCCAACTTCAAGGATAGGGGGCATAGAGGAAAGGCTTTGAAAGATGATTTGTGGGTGGCAATATATGTATAACAGAGTTTGATTTTAATAGGACTATGGACAAGATGAAAATGAAAAGGAAGTTATTATGATTATGTAACTGACATAAGGAAGGAGATATGAACCAGACACACATTTAGCGGAAGGAGTAAGGTAGATTTGGTGGTAAACAAGTCATGTGAGTCTTTTCATTATTACATATTGGAGGCAAGGGACAAGCTAATCCTCACAATGGCAGAGTGGATTAAAACTGTCTTTATGCAGATGTTTCAAATGAAAAGAGATGAAAGTAAGAGCATTAGATGGAAAATCACACCAAGTGCACAAAATAGGCTTGAAGAGAAGAAAGCAACCTCAAATTTGTTTTTATCTATCTATGTTGGAAACTTGGTTTTCCAAGTCAGTTGTGGCAATAGACTTTTCGAGTTGACTTAAATAGATGCTCTTGTGGTTGTTATAAGTGAGAACTCAAAGAAATTCCTTGTAAGTATGCAATTGCTGCAATATATGCATCAACGCAGCAGCCCAAGAGATATGTTAGCCATTATTATAAAAAGAGACCTATGTAAAAACTTATAAGACTATGATATATCCTGTTTTTAGTGAGGAACAGTAGGTGAATACCAATTTTGAACATCTTGATCCTCTTATAGTGAAGAAGCAATCTAGAAGGCCAATAAAAAGTAAGAAGAGAGATCCTGAAAAACCTAAAAAGTAGGCTGAAGTGAGATAGAGGTATCATTTTGTGAGGTTCTCAAACTATATGCAATTTGGGCACAAGTATAAGACTTGAAAAAGTCAAGGAGAACTGACCGAAAAATTCAAAAGAACATGAAAAGAAAAGATAGGGAAGCAAATGTAAGGTTCTTTATTTGTTATGTATCTTATCATCTTTATGTTTATATATATATATATATTATATTATTATTTTTTTTATTATATTTATATTTTTATTTATATATATATATATATCAAATGGCAGGATAGAGGTAGAAGTAATACTACTTCTGATCCCATATATGTTGAAAATGGTAGTGGCTTTGGTACTGTGTATCAGGTGAGATCTAAATATTATATATCATTTTGTAAATTATTTAACAATCACTAGTAAGATTTTACTTTGTTTTATAGGAACCTAGGATAGATTGGAGATCCAATTTAAATATTAGAGATGGTCACATGAGAGATAGTACTGCACGAAGTCAAAACATACTAAGAGATTATACAGGCATTCTATCAAGGGAAAGCAACGCAACACCCACTCAAAAGTTCACTACATAAGGTTCTAAAAGAAGACAATGCTTGTTATTGTGGAGACTTTAGGGGTTTTTGTGAATATAAATTAGCTGGGAGCATGGTTTTGTGAATAATCTAAATGTTTAAGTATCTCAATGGTTTTGCAAATGAGTTGGGAACATGGTTATTGTGGAGAGTTTAATCATCTAAAATATTTTGTGAATGTAGATGAGTTTTGAAACATATCTGATTGTCTCATGAACGTAAATATTATCATTCAGTATATGGATCACATTCATTCCTCTTAATGTCTTATGAATACTGTTGCGGCTCATCCCTGACGGGGTAGTCAGATCGTCGCATCCGAGCACCGCATGGCAGGGAACAAGTGGAGAAGGATCGCTCACCAGAGAGAGAGCACAGTTGAGAGGGTCGAGAATGGGAGTGAGGGCTCATGGTGCACTAAATGGAAGCAGGATCAATTCAGACGATAGAAAAGGTTGGCCGACGGCGTCCAGCCACAGCAGAAAGACCTGCAAAAAAAACCCACACTGAAGATGGCTCTGGTGAAGACACTCTGACGCTCAAGTCAGTTTTTAGCTGAGGAAATAGAGGAGCGAGTAAGATAGAGTTTTTGAGCTCTGAGTATTGGAATGCGCATACCTCCTGGGGGTCTTCTCTTACCTCCATTTATAGAGAGAGCATGGTGAAAGATGAAAGGACGGGAATGTATTTCGATAACATCCATCATATGGAGTCACATGGGGGCATATTTAAATGGCCTTGTCAGCGGGCATGCCCTTTATCCAATGCATCAGTGGTCGCGACGGTGGGCCTTATCGCACGCATGTGGTATAATTAATGACTTTATGATGTCCTATCACGGCGTGGAGCAGAACGCTTAGGGTATGACCTTAGAATGATGCAACTTGATGTGACTCGACAGATCGCATGGCAGCCTCACTTGATCGCTTGTTGTTTGGCCGATTTGATATCCAGGTTGGTCATTGATCGGAGCAAGATGAAAGGGAATGAAAGCAGTCCAGGGTGAGTGACCCGTATGCCAGCAGTCCCGAGCTCACTAAGTAGGTTGGTAAGTCTGGTCGGTATATGACCGATCTGAAGTGTTAGGCACTGTAGGCAGTTGAAAAACCCGATCTGTGGATCAGGACTGTTGCGATAGACAAGCACGTTGGTTTTGACCGATGTCATTAGAGAAACAGGCCGGTCGTTCACCGATGTAGTCTTCAACTTGGACTGTCACCACACCCAGACGATATTAAGGTCGGACTTTAACCGACCTCAATTTTCAGACGAGATCGGTCTCCTGGTGAGATCGGCTTCCTGGGGACTACGATCGTTTGATGAGATTGGCTTTTCTCAAGGTGGCCTCCGATTGAGGCCGGTTATGTGATGAGGATCTACCCCAACAAATACAAATATTATCTTTTCCATATTCCAAACTCTAATGTAGTAAAATTCATGTTAGGTGAACTAAATATGCAATGTATTGAATATTGTATGTAACTTTTGAATGGAAATTTAAACTGAGCACTAAATATATTGAGTGCACTAAAATATACTGTGCATTATCATAATTGTATGTTCACTGCATACTGCTTCAATGAATAGGTATATTGAATAATAAATAGCAGTTTGCTCATTGTAGATTGCCTCAATATTCAGGCTTCAATGTTCAGAGCATTTCAGCATTTGTTCCATGTGTAGAAGTAAATGTTAGTACATGACATTGAATAATTAAACATCAATAGTTACATCAGTGCCATTGAAATACAATGAAATTGAAACCAGAAGTGAATGAGCAAAAGATTTCAAGGGGAACAATTTTTCATTTTAAAATATAAAATGATTCAGAATATAAAAAGATTACAAGGAGAATAGCTTTTCATTTCAGAATATATAAAGATTACAAGGGGAACAATTTTTCATTTCAGAATGTAATTGAAAGATAAGGAACTGACTTCCATTGCCAATCTTAATAGGCTTAGGCCTATATTTCATTTTAGAATGTAATTGAAAGATAAGAAGTTGATACATTCTCATATTAACTAATTTTGAGAAATTGATGCATTAGGCCTACATGCTAGGATAATCACAATAATTGTGATTATCCAAAATAAGGCTACAAATCTGTTGCATCTTCTCTCTTCCACCCAATTAAAAGTTGAGGGGAGGAAATCAAGGCCAAATCTTCAATCCAACATCAGCTTGGTCCACTACAGATAGGGAAGCCTCTTGTCAGAAAATACCCATCGGAGAACCCTCCGACGTCTAAGTTAGATAATCCCTAAGAATATAGAGGAGGCTCTATATAGGTGATAGAGAGATTAGAAACCAAGAATACATGAAGTTTAGGAACGAGATCTTAGGCTTGGAACATAGCTTTAGAACTCAGAACCTAGATTTCCTTATTACCTAGGGCAAGTAACTTAAAACTTATCTAAAGAGCCCTCTTGGAGCAATTTATATAGTCGAAGGCCAATACCCACATAGTGAGACAGCCATTTGTATGCCCGAAAGACATTGCATCATAAGTGATCCCATGTATCTCATGGTTACAGAAATTGTTTGCTATCATAGGCCGGTTATAGCTAGGTGGGGGGAGATTCAGGCATCTCCCCATGCCCCTAGATTAGCCACATAGTGAGAGCCGATCGATCAAGATAAAGGCTTTTGATAGACTCTGGTTGGTCAATTCTGCCAACTTGGCTATGATCAGTTTCGAGGTGTATTAACCGAATCAAATGTTCAATATGTATAGATGTATTTAACCGGAATCAAAGATTTTGTAGTGCTGTACCATCACTAGGATGAATTGATCAACAAGAAATAAATAAATACAGTCACAATCAATGAACAAATAAAGAGATCAACAGGTTTCCTAATAGACGATTGCAAACACGACCAAGTGTAGAAAAATAAAATCCTCATATTGGCCACAAAAGTTAAGCCCATCAACGAAGACTACACACCAAACCTACTAACAGAAGAACAACAAAGAAGCAATCACTCAACGGGGAGAACGAAATGGAGGTGGCGCCAGCTTAGGAGGCGAAGGAGGGGAGCCACCACCCTCCGCCTGTCTGTAGTAAGATGAGACGCTGCAAAATGTCCGTGCCACCGTGAGCAGGGGGCAAGCATGGCGGCCGCTAGGTTAGGCCGGCCCATGGGCTCTGAAGTAGTGGTGGTTGAGGTAGGCCCGCCACTTGTTCCACCACTTTCGGCAATGGTCATTCACCTTGCGGTGCACGTGATCCAGGTCGCTCTCTAGGAACACCACATCCTTGGATATAGGGATGGCAAAATTAATCCGATCGATGGGTATACATCCTACCGAATCCGGTCAAACCCAAAAATAGGATTTGACTGGGTTTGGGTAAATCCGAAAACTATAGTACGGATATGGGTAGGATATGGGTAGTGCTATTTTCTACTCGAACCCGATCCGAACATATGGATATGGGTAATATCCGAACCCATATCTGAATATATATACATATATATATATATACATATACATATATATATCCGAATATATACATATATATATATATATATATATATATATATATATCCGAATATATATATACATATATATATATATATATATATTCGGATATATATATATATATATATATATATGTATATATATATTCGGATATATATATATATATATATATATACACACACATATATGATCTCTCTCTCTTTCTCTCTCTCTCTCTATATATATATATAATTATATATATGTATGTATGTATATGTATGCATGCATATATGTATGCATGTATGTATGTGTGTGTGTTAGAAGTGTGTATGTGCGTATGTATGTATATATATATATTTGATAATTCTATTTTTGATTGATAATATGTATAAAATTATTTTACTTTTTTTTTTGGTATAGAATGGATGGGTATGAGTTGGGTATGGGGTGGGTATGAATTGGGTATGGGGAAATGGGTTACCCACGGGTATCTTCGAACCCATTGGGTATGAGGATGGGTATCTCTTTTCTTATCCGATTGGGTATCGGATAAGATTTGGGTATAGGATATTAAGTTTGGATTTGGAGATGAATAGTATATTATCCGACTCAGTGGAACAGATTGGCCACGGCCTTGTCGCTCCCGAGGGCGTTCTGGATGATCCCCTTGGAGTGCAGAAAGCTGACATCCTTGGCAGAGCCGATGATGTTGTCCATGAAGAAGACGTACGAGGTGACCTCGTTGCCGGCGCCGGGATGGAGGCGTTCAAAGGCCATTAAGTTGAGGAACATTAACTCACTGGTATCGTCGCCGATGATGGCGGGGAGGCTGAGGACGCCGTTGCCGAACCTGATGTCACCGAGACTGCTCGTCCTGCTCCTTCTGAACTGGATTCCAAACTCACACAGCTCCAGCGCCGACCGGATGATCTCGCTGGACCCTGACTCCGACGTGGGGACGGGCCGGCGCATAGGGCATTGGAGCAAGCTCCTACGGAAGAGGTCGAGGGGGTGGAGGCCCAAGCCTAGGCCCGCCAGTGGGGGCCGGGCGACTGGAGCGCAGAACTTGAGAACCAGCTTGTTGATCTGATCGGCGTTCTATTTGCAGAATGTAGCAGCAGCAGCACCGCCAAAATGGAGGACGGGCAACACACATACCGCAAACGATTAGCAATGGAGTTATCTGAGTTTATCCTGAGCAAATAAAGATTTGTAAAAGTACCACCTTCGAATCATGACTGTGAAGTTTCATCTTAATTGTATGGACCCCCATATAAATCCTTATTTGCTGGTCAGAACTATATCTGAATTGTCTGATGATAAAGACACAAGAATGGCACGATAATTGGAATCGAAGGAAGCTGAAAAACCTAGCCAATGACTGGGAAGAAAAAATTAACATGGAGACAACAATCACTATAGCCCAAAAAATGAATCTAATGGTAGTGTTCTTGCTAGCGAAATGGAATCCTCACGTATAGAATGACATTCGAAGCGGTGCCTTTTGTAATTTTGGTCACTACTGTTGTTTAGCTGAAATTGTTTTTGCCACGCGGCGGCTGTGAATCTTTATGGTTATGGAAGAACAAGTATCACATTTTCATGGCTTGCCTTTCCTCTGAAACAGTGATTTAGGATATCGGGCCTCTTAGCGCGGTAGCTTGAGAAAACGGAATCCTGTCCTAGGCTTTGCCCCAAGCAAAAGCCTATTTTACGCATGAGGAGAACGAAACCTACTAGATATCAAGCGAGCATGCTAACAAGTACAAAGATGTACAGAATTATGTGTGTGTGTGTGACAGATAGAGAGAGAGAGTGTGTGTGAGAGAGGCGGTTCGGAGGTTATTACCCCAGGCTGCCGGTTTCAGCAGCAACCAGCTTCTCCAGAACCAGCAAAGGTAACTGGTTCTCGATCATGAGCATGTCCCTCCTTATGTAAGGCACAGTGGGGAGCACCCCATGACTGCCAAAGATGGGATCGTTGAAGGGATAGTCACTGGAGTTCCCAGTGGACGCGCGCATGATTTCAAGCATGAAACATCCATCAGCAATCATAAGCTGCAAGAATTTCCGTCTCTCTATCCTCCAGTACTCGTCGAGGTTCTGATAGGCATCCTGCAGTTGCTCCCCCATCTTCTCCATTTCAGTCAACAAGTCATCTAAGGGCTTCACCGACCTCTTGAGGACGTGGAGGAGGGCTCCGTGCTTGTGCTCTTCCATGGGCTTCGCCGTGGTGGAAGGCCCAAACGACACCAGCTGAGGCTTGTAGGCCTTGCTGTTGAGATCCTTGATGTATGCAGGCACCCCGTAGATGCATTGCTTCCTCCAGAGCTCCAGCTCTTCCAAAGTGTTCACGTTCTCGACCTGGCTATGCAAGTCAACGACCCAGCTCCTCTCTCCTATGGCCATGTCTGGAAATGGAAACTAGATCTACAATGACCAGTTTAGACCTTCATGTACACCTATTGCAGCAGTTTGATTTCTTCCCTTTTTATATGCCATTGAAACGGTAGAAAGATAGAAAGAAGATGAGCCATCCAGGGCTTCATTCGGTTTCTTTTGCTTTTCAGCCACATGGCATGACGGAATTGGCCAGGCTTTGCTAAACGTCTTCATATGGGCTACAGCCCCCATTTTCTTTTGTTCTTTGACCCCTTCAAATGTGCACCTTCTTTACGTTTATCCCTTCTAATATGCAACTTCTTTAATCTTGAAACACTTTCTCATTATTTTTCTTTTGTTTTTTTTTTTTTTTTTTTTTGACGTTTGAGACAAAGTACCCGACAATTCTAGATAAGTCTGTGATACACCAAATTCTGTCATAGACCAAAATTAACGTAGCAGATCAATGCCAAACCTATAGCCTTGTGCTTGACCAAAGGTGAGGCAATGCTGTGACGTGCGAATTATACAGGTGAAATGCTGAGCAATGGTATGGTACGAAGCAGGTAAAGTATATATGCAAGCATTATTTAACATTTTCTGTTTCCCCAATTGAAGTCCAGCCACACATCAATCAGCTAGCAATCGCTGAGTGAAATCAGCTGGTCCACCACACTTGGATCAGCAAGGGCACTTGTATCTCCAAGCTCATCCAGCTGCCTGGAAGCAATTTTCCTTAGAATCCTTCTCATGATCTTCCGCTCCTTGTTTTCGGGAGTCCAGGTGCCCAGTGGATTTTGTCAGGAGCAGCAAACGCACCAATCTGATGCAAAAAATTTTAGTGCACACATTTACAAATAAATTTGCTCATTTGTGCATCAAATATCTTTACTCAGCCATATGAAATTTGCTATGCTGGAAGTTCAAATACTTGATATGTAAAAATTATAAAAATGAGGTGTCTAAAGGAAAAACAACATTGTTCTTCAACATTCTGTCCCGATGCTAGATACTACTAGACAATTGAATCTACCATCTCGATGCTGTAGAAATACAGAATGGGGGCAGGAATTCATTTAGGGGCCGCAAATTTTTGTTTTAATAATTTTGCAGGCATAAGTACAAAAACCATAATCAATTATCCTACTCTTGGGTGGGATATCTCCCCCCTTTCCAGTGAGAAAGAAAAGAAAAGGGGAAAAAAACTATTTTCTCCATTAGGCTTGGCACCATTAATTATTCTGAAAAATTCCTTCATTAGTGGTCACTTCATCTATTAAGAAATAATTATTCAATTCTCTTACAACTTTCATCTAGGTCTTCTCCTCCACTTTCACGGGCTGTACAGAAAAACTTCGTCATTATCCTTCGTGAAACCACTTATATTGCCAAAAAAAAAAGAAAAATCCTTTAACATTCTGTCACCATGCTGATTTCTACAAGAGGATGGAATCTTCTACCAAAATGCCATACATATTGAAGAGAAAGGAAACAAATACTTTGGGGCAGGGAATCTTTTTAGGGGCAAAGATATTAAATGCAATACTTCTATCGGCATCAGCCAAGTACCAAAGCCATAACCACTAAACCTGCCTATTGCCAAAGCTCCGGTGGGATGTGGACATGGCTGGAGTAGGGCGCGGTCTGGATCTGCGGTGTCAAGGGTACCTACAAAGGAAGTTTGCATGCATCGGGGTGTTCCGGCGGGAGATGCTCCAATGGATAAGTAAGCCTGAGCGTTGGGAATAGTGGAAAGAAAGAAAAGCTGGAGCAAGGAGAGCTGAGAGAGACCTCTCCTCGCGCTATCTATGGTTGCTTTTTTTGTCCTTTATCTTAGGGGTCCTCTTTCTACCTTTTTTTATCTTAAGTTGAGTCCATAGGCTACTAGCCGAATCTGGAGTTTATTAGATCTAGCTCTATGAGCCTGTGATAGTCCCACATCGATGGGATAGAAAAGTTAATGGGGTATAAAATAATTTAAGTGGGCTACAACCATAATTTGGGCTATAGCATTTTGGGCCGCATGGTTTCGGGTTCAACAAATTAGGTTGGGGCATTACAAATGGTATCAGAGCCACTCCTATGGATACTATCATGTAGGGCCATGCTGGAATAGATTGTGCATCCTGGTGAGGAATAAGCTTGCCTCTAGAGTCTCATATGAATGTGTACTGGGAGGGTATTCTACAACCAAGTGGGCCCTGACGAGGAGGTTAGGGATTTAAGTAAGGGAGATTGCGATAATCGCACGTCGGTGGGATAGAAAAGATATTGAGATATAAAATAATGTAAGTGGGCTACAACCATAACTAGGGCTATAGCATTTTGGGCTACATCGTTTTGGCTCCAACAAGTTTGGTTGGGGCGTTACAAAGCTGTTAGGCCATGTTCTAACCCTTTGGAGGGATGGTTCTCTCCCACTTTCTCATATCGAGGTTCTAAGTTATGGACATCAGATGTAGGCTTTAGCTGTGTGGCTGGCCTTTCTAGTGGTCTCAAGTCCATAATCGATGAAATCCTGCCACATCATTTTGGGCACGCTCGACTGGAGGATTGGGTTTGGTCGGTGGATCTCTCTTATAATATTTATCCCCACTCTCGAGATCGAAGTGATTTTTGGGCTTCGAGCGAAGGAAGTAATTGCTTTAATAGCTAGATTGCTGACTAAGTCATTTTTTGGATGCATGCGCATTGTTGCTTTTGGTGGAAAAATCTCTTTAGGATTACTAATGTGTTGTTTCGTGCTCGTGCTGCTTTTATTAGGAAGGGAGCTCGAGGGGTTGTAGGACGATACTTTCGAGGAGAAAATCCAGAAGTCACCCTTGAGCTTGCTTGGACCTGCCACGTGGCAAGTTGCGATGAGTTTCGAGACGAGTCGAGTTACTTTGAGCGGCTCAACTAGACAAAGGTGCAATGAATAGCCATGAAGTTTGTCGCTTTAGAGCTGGCGAAGTGGTGAGATCTGGCATGATCAGATCCACACCATCATTGGTCTCTATAAATGGACCACTTGTCTAGTGAGATTTCTTGCCATTGGATTGTTAGTATCTCTTCTACCATAGTAGATTCTCTTTTCTCTATCTGGTAGCCATGAATTCATCATTGTTAACCATCAAATTGGCGGTGAAGAAGATGGGTTCCTCCAGCGGAGACACCTTGTCCAAGAGGGTGAGGAGTATCCAACTGGGGTTTTCTATTTTCGATTGATGGTAGTCTTTGGCAGGGACGGGGTCAGTCATGGCCACGAGGCCATGGATTGCTACTTCATAGTCATTTTAGGCTCTTCCTTTGCTAGATTGGGCTCGCCTCGATTTGGAGGGTCGGCGAGGCTTGGGGCGGACCACTCTCCACCCGTACGCAGGATGGAGCCCACTGGAATTGCCATGGAAGTTCTCATCGAGACTAGGCTCTGATGCATTGAGGAGTACAAGGCCTTAATAGACTTCAAAGAGAAGCTCGTCGAGGTATCATTGGCTGTACTCATCCAGAACTTCGAGGACTGTAAGATGCATGTAAAGAAGATGGTCCCGAAGCTAGATCTAAGATGTCTCCATCCCAACAACAATGATGAGGAGATCGGGGTATTTTCTTCAAATGAAGACTAGGTCTTTGTCCTCTGTATTTGCTTTTGGTTCCCTCGCCTTGATGAGATTCTATAAATAAACTATCAACTAATGAAAAATATATTTTCATTATATTTACCTCTTGTCTGAAGCTTTTTGCTTCTTTGTGGTGTTGGTGTTGATTAGCTCTTTTCCTCGATCAAGGGCTCAGATAGCTCGGATGGGCCAGCCGAATTATTTCTGTGCTTGAGCTGAAGTCTCCTTGAATATTGTTTGAAGCTTATGCTTTGTCTGCATGTGGTGCATGAGCATTTGTAAATTATGGGTCTATCTATGATCCAAGCACTAGAAGGTGATTGGTGCCACATTGCTTTCACAAATTAGTGAAGATGATTCACCATGGGGTTGCATGGCAGGGAGCTGTACAGTCTGGAGATCTAGCAGGACTTGCATTTAATGCTGATGCCTATTTTCTAGGAGGTACAGTCTCTATGACCCTTCAAGTGGTGACACTTGTCATGGAACCAATGGTGTGCCTAGGTTTGCCTCTTCGATAATAGGGGTTTTGCTACCTGGGGTTGATATCATCTTGGCTATTTTCCACAATGGCATGATTGTACCATTTTATCTAGTGTCAAAGGGCTATCGGTGGTCTTTTCCAGCTGGGGAGGTCTCTTTTTCCCTTCGATTAGTTGCTGGATGCCTCGAGGGGGTCCTTCAGTGGGTGTCCTGCTTTGGCATGAGACGTATTGGAAAGTGTCATTGCTTTGGTTGAGGGGTTGTGGAGGCAGCTATCTAGGCTCCTAGCCCCTCATCCTCTATAGTCAGCTCTTAGACCTTTCTGGAGGATCTGTCTCCTCTCTTACCTAGTGTAGCTTTCTGGCCTTCCTCGAAGGTCCATCGTGAAAGGGAATTGGTTTCCAATGAGAAGAGCCCATGCCGTCATCGATGTTCCTTAGAGGGTACCAGTGGATGTCGTCAATTGGGGAGTTCTGCGTTCTCGATCGGATCGAGTTTGCATCGACTGGGCTCGACTTGTGCTCCATGGATGTTGGCCGGACTTGTACTTTATATATCTTCTTTCTTGATTGTGGTGAGCCTCACTTGACTAACTTGTAATGAACTTTTTCAGAGCGTACTCGAAGTTCTTGAATGAATTACTCCTTTTGTTAAAGTTTTTTTGGATGTGTCATTTGACACCCTTTCTTTTCCTTCAAGCAGGGTCCTCAAATGAGTCGACCCTCCTTTTGATTGTCATCATCAGCTCCTACTGGTGGCATGGGGTCTCGAAGGAGTTGTCTTCCATTGGCTTCAATAGGCCAGATAGCTTTGATGGGCAATATGGTTAGAATGGCCCACGAGAGTCGACCACACTGGGTTGAGTGGCTATAGTGGGCTGCAATGGCTATAGTGAGTTGCGGTGGCTACAGTGGGCCACCTCAGATTCCTCAAGACATATCTCAGTTGGTTACAGTGGGCTAGGTGGCTACAATGGGTCACTCATGATTATAATGGGCCACATTGGATTTTTCGAGATATGTCTTGATTGGCTATAGTGCGCCATATGGCTACAATGGGCCACCCTTGGCTATAGTGGGCCACATTGAATTTTTTGAGGTGTATCTCTGTTGGCAATAGTAGGTCATGAGGCTATAGTGGGTCACCTGTGGCTATAGTGGGCCACGTTGAATTTTTCAAGACGTATCTCGACTGGCTATAATGAGCCATGTGGCTAAAGTGGGCCTCATTGGATTTTTCGAGCATATCTCGATTTGCTATAGTGGGCCATTTGTGGCTACGGTGGGCTATGTTAGGTTTCTAGGGGCTTACCCGGTAGGCTACAATGAGCCATACAGCCATAGTGGGCCATCGGTGGCTATAGTGGGCCACATTGGGTTCCTAGGTGCATGCCTTGGTTGGCTACAATAAGTTGTGCGGCCATAGTGGACCACCTGTGGCCATGTTGGGTTCTCTAGGGCTGCCTTGATTGGCTATAGTGAGTCATGCGGCCATAGTGGGTGACCCGTCACTATAGCGGATCATGTTAGATTTTCGAGGGCATACCTCGATTGGCTACAATATTGAGCTGTGCGGCCATAGTGGGCCATCTGTGGCTACAAAGGGCCATGTTAGGTTTGTAGGGTCAATTAGGTGGCCATAGTGGGCCATCTATGGCTATAGTGGGTCATTTTGGGTTCTTGAGGGCATGCTATGATTGGCTATAGTGAGTCGTGTGGCCATAGTAGGCTACTTATGGCTACAGTGGATCATGTTGGATTTTCGAGTGTGTCCTGATTGGCTCATTGTGAGCCCTATAACCTCTCGTCATTGCCTTTGAGACATCATTGCTAGATGTCGAGCCTCGTTCAACATGGTCTCGATTCACTCTTTGCTTCCTTTGAGTCAGCTAGCAATTTTATCCTTCAAAAAATATTACAAATCAAAACATTAGTTACATTTTCATTATAAAGTGAAATTGTATTTATATTATGGCTAACTCTTGTCAACAGTGTGACGAAGGTGCCATTGACTTCCCTCGAAGGGGAATGCCCCCTGGACATCATTTTCTCTCCCTCCTTAGCTCAGTCTCTTGCCCCACGCCATCGATAGGGTTGCAGACAATGTTGATGACACCGACCATTGGTCAGTAGTCATTATTCTCATCATCGAGAGCTCGATTTTGCCACTTCTAGACATATCTATCGAGATAGCCCCTATGGATTAGGACCTCAATCTTGTCCTTGAGCTAGCGGTACGCCTTGGTGTCATGTCCGTGGTCATGGTAGAAGAGACAATACTTTTTCTTGTTCCTCTTATCCAAGGAGACTTCATCAGGCCAGATTGTCATAGATATCCTTGGCCCTCGACCTCCATTAAAATTTAGGATCGGAGAATGGACAGAAGAGTGTAGTTGTTGAACCATCGGGGTGGATTCCATGAGCAGTAGCTCTTTCACAATCGAAAAGATTTCTTCTTGGTTCGAGCTACTCAGAGATCTTCTTGATTCCTCTTATTGGAAGTCTTCTTTCTTTCTATCTGCCTGTGGAGTTTTTAGACTTCTTCTACTTGGGCATACTTTCTGGCTCGAGCCAGCAAGTCAGCATAGTCCCTCGAAAACTTCTTGTCAAGGGAGAAGATAAAGCACTCATTACGTAGCCCTCGTTTAATTGTTGACATCGCCACTGACTAGTTGAGGTTTCGCACCTCGAGCATGACTGCATTGAAATACATGATGTAGTCATGCAGTGTCTCACCTTCTCTCTATTGGAGAGAGAAGAGGCTGTCAGAGTTTCTTAGTTGGGGTCGGTAGCTATCGAAATGCATAACGAATAGCCTGCCGAGCTGCTCGAACAAATGAAGAAATTTTGATTAGAGTTCATAATACCATGCTCATATCAATTTTTTGAGAGTAGCCAGAAAGACAAGGCAGAGAAGGGCACCAGAGGCACCTTGCAACATCATGAGGGTTCTATAACCCTGCAGATGATCAAGGGATTCTGTGGAATCGTCACATGGTTCTAGTTGGGGTGCTTTAAACTAACTTGAGATCGCTTCCTCCAGAATGGTTTGGGAGAATGGTAGTAGAGAGTTGAAATTGGGGCTGCCACAGCTCTGACGAGACCCACTTTGAACTTCACAGAGGCGATGCTCGATTCTTCAACCCCCCCTTTTGAGTTCCTCTTCTCGCTGAAATCTTTCAAGCCTAAGGAAGCAAGTGAAGACCAGATCCTTAGTAGAGGAAGAACTTCTTGGGCACTCCTCCTCCCCAAGGCTCTAATGGGAGGAGGAATGAATTGCCATTGCACGAGAGTGGCGAGAGCATCATTGAGGAGCAGATCTTAGACTTCAGGAGTGAGATCGCCAATTGAGATGGGAGGATGCCGCCTAAGAGTTTGGCTTTGTGTGCTGTCATTGTCGATCCACCACATGTTGCAGTTGCTGCCCTGCATCGGTTAATGCCTGGATCTGTTGAGCCAAGATATCGAGCAGTGGTGGGTGTATCATGGCTGGGGGTTGCATTGTGATAGACTCATGAGCAACATTGCTTTAGCTGCGATGGAGAGACTTCTGACGGGAGATAGTAGAGTTCTGTGTCTTTGTCTGCATCATGCCTTCCACTCGAAAAAGGGTCTGGACCCTTTCTCTAGCATCAATCTATTGCCATAAAGTTCTGACATATTGTAGACATGGCTAGAGCAAGGCACTATCCAAGATCCATAGTGTCAGAGGATACCTACAAAGGAAAGTTTGCGCATGCCAGGGGTGTTTTGGTAGGGAACCCTCCAATGCTTAAGTTAGCTAGAGCTTGAGGAATAGTAGAGAGAAAGAAAAGCTGGAGCAGGGAGAGTTGAGAAAGATCTCTCCTCGCGCTGTCTGTGGTTGTCTTTTTTTCTTACCTTAGGGTTCCCTTCCTACCTCTTTTTGTCTTGAGGTTGAGCTCATAGGCTGCTAGCCGAAATCTGAAGTTTGTTAGGCCTAGCTCTTCAGACAGGACTATGTTTTAGTCCTCTGGGAGGATGGTTCTCTCTCACTCTCCTATATCGAGATTGTTAGTTATAGGCATCAAGCATAGGCTTCAGCTGCATCGCCGACCATTCTAGTGGTCCCAAGTCCATAATCGGTGAAACCTTGCCATGTCATTTTTGGCGTGCTGGACTGGAGAATTGGGTTTGATCGGTGGGTTTCTCCCATAACACTACCTTTTTCATTGAGGATACTCTATTAATTATTCTTAGCAATTCTTTTATCAAAGGCCATATCATCCAGTTTACCAAAAAAAAGGCCATATCATCTATTTAGGAGCAAACCAAAATCCATGTCACAGCTATCATCTAGGTCTTTCCATCTAAACATTGTTTGAAACTTCTACTTCGGACGTCAACTTACTCCAACTTTAGGTCTTGCTAGATCTAAATTATTCCAGAAAGGAGAAATTAGTAAGGTCTCTAGCAACCAGAGGTTGCAAGGCTTGATCAACTTGGACCAACCTAATATGGCTTGAACCAGCCACCCAACCCAATTATGGGCCAGGCACATGCTTTGCACATGCTAGGATGTTGGAATATACTCCCAAAAAGAGTATGCTCCTTTATCTCCGACTTTGGATGGGAATCAAATTTCTACCACCCTCAGCAGCTAGGAAGCTTTAGCCACCTGTCTATTTAAGGGCTTGCCCTCTCCCTCAAAACCCCCATTGAGATAATCATCGATCAGCCATCCTTTCATCACTTTTCTCCTTTAGATTGCCAACGGCCTAGGTATATTATGCCTACTAGAGATTGTAGCCAAGCCCTTGCTAGACCTCAATGTAAGGCCCTAACTCTTTCCTCTTTCTATTCTTGCACAAGCCTCATTGCTAGCCAAAGATTTTGCTGGAATAAATCAAGAAAATCATCTTTGTTCCCTATTCTATCTCTTATTTTTTTATTCTTCTAGACATCATGGTCACTGCCGCATGCTGTTAGAGCCTTGGGTTGGTACCTCGAGATAGGATGCCAAATTTTCTGCCATCGGTGAGTGGGTCAAAGCTCTACTCCGACCGAACCCTTATTACTTTGATTTTTCTTTATTTTCTAGCTTCTTGCTAGCCATCTATCATCGGCTGCCACTACCCGTTGCTAGCCGTGACAACCTACGCCACCACCAGCCGCCCTTGTTGTCTTCTTCCTCTATTAGAGAGAATATCCTTCTTTCTCTCTCTTTCTCTCACTTCTTTCACTCTCTTGTTTGCCTCCCTATGTTGTTTCTTTCTACTATCTCTCTAGGTTTTGCTAGACCCCAGCAAAAGTTCCCTCCTTAGTGACCTTGATCTGCTCTAGTAAGGTGGTCCTAGCCCTTGGGCACCGAGCAAGATGTCAGACGTCACCTCGGCCTCTACCAAATATCTCTAGAATCTGATCACCATCATCCAATTTTGTGCTGCCTAAAACCTAGCGGATCTTTACGAGGTGAGTTCACTCTGTTCGGATAGACCCAGACCATCAGGCACCAACACTTGATCAGACATATCATTCAGTCACTCTAGTTCCAGCATGAAGACACTCCCCTTATAGTACCTGAAATTGGATAGTCTTGCCGAATTTTAACACATTCCTAATTCTCTTAGGTTTTCTATTATGTGTTTGAGTTTTGAAGTTGTTGATTATGGATAGTTTTGATTAGATTTTATGGGCAAGCTTAATTGAACTTTGAAGTTAAGATGAAAAGAGTTGAGTAATTTATACATGCTTTACTAGTTTTCAAAACTATAAGTGAGCCTGACACTCCTTATTAGATTTCAAATTATTGTGCATTTTTCATGCTTATGATTTGTGTGAAAATATAAAAATGATATTTGAATTGATGATATCATGTTTTTCTTAAAACTAAGGATGGAGCACATGATGTTATAAAAACCATATATCGTCGTGAGAAGAATGGTTCCATGAATCATTTGTTTAAGAATTATGAACTTTATATTTATGAAATTTATATTTTTATTATGAAAAAATGATTGGATGATTATTTTACAATTAATGATTTATTAATGGAATATGAATCCTATTTATATAAGTACATTTTAAGAAAATATGTTTTAGAATGTATGATTTATGAAAATATGATTCAAGAAATATGGCTAAAATCTCTCAAATAGCTATATATGGACTATGGCTATGAATTAAGACCCTACTAGTAGGTATAAAGTTGGAGAACAAACTATAGCCCTATTAGCGGATATAAAGTTGGCATACAATATATGAATCATGACTACAGCCCTATCATGGGTACAAAGTGACGAGTCTAAGAGTATTATTTTGAACTATGCAATGGCTAAATACAAATGTTTTATGAATTTATTTATGCAACATACTTAAAATCATATTTATGAATCTTCATGATTTATGAATATATGGATGTACCATACTATACTATGAAATATTTTATTTTGTGATTAATGTTATTTTATCTGAAAGATGTATTGATTCATTTACAAACTTATACTTGACCCAGTAAGATAGTTAAGATTTAGTGACTATGCTATGTCGATCACTCTCCTTTCTATCTTTTAAAGTGAGTAATGTCATTAGGAGCAAGAATTGATCCAAACTTTGAGGGTTGTATTAGCAAGTATGATTGGAGGTTTTAGTAGTAGGATTTCAGTTTATTAATTGAATATGGACTTCTAGACGATGATTTTATAAATTTTTTGAGGTTAAGGATTTTTGGCTTATAACTTTGGATTCCAATGCTATATTTCAACACTTATTTATTGATTTAATGATTTTGGATCATTTGTTATAATGGAGATGAATTACTATTATTGGTTTCATGTTATCGTGGGCAGCACCCGATGATAGCATGGTCAAATTATGTCCCGGATTTTGGATATGATAAAATAGTTGATAAGTCTTTAGATCCAAGCTATCATTTTTAGTCAGTGGTTACTGATTGTTATTAGTAAAGACTGTCTCCTAAGAAGTCAAAATTTGAAGCAGATAAATTTATAAATCGATTTTTATATCCTCAATGACACGAGGGATTTGTGTGCCAAATAAAGAAATAAAGAAAAAAGAAATGAGGGTGGGACATCTGAACCATTTTCTTGAAGAAATTTATAAGCTATAGTTTCAGTTTAGCATCGAATACAGATATACTTGCGACTCAGTAAGATTGATTTATGGAACTGTTTGGTAGATACAACTTTAAGCATACACAATGTGAAACACAGATGCTTGAGATTTAAAAAACAAATGATATAACATATTTGATAATTCTTGAGCTATCCATATCAATGAGAAACTTGTTAAAGGAATTTTTCCTAAACTTACTCCAAGCTTTACCTCTCCATGAAAAATAATTAAAAAAAGTGCACTCCTAAAATTATCATAATTCAGAAAATTCGTCCCACTTGCTAAAATAAGGTTCTGTTCATTAATCCCTTCATAAGTCCTAGATTGTCCCTGCACACAATCAGATGCTTAATCCTTACTCTCATGGAGATGACTTCCACATTAGATAACTGAGTCCGTATCAGACCTTTGAATCAATGTCAAACATTACTTCCTCCACATCAATTGCCATATAGGCATCTCATCTGAGCCTTGATCCAAATTGCGAGGAGGTGAACCACATTGCAGCAATATGCAAAATGTAGGATTTCACATACAGCAATTTGATATAAAGAGAGCATTTGCAAGTACATACAAAACGTAGGGGATATATATATATATATATATATATATATATATATAATTTTTTTTAGCTAAAAGGAAACTTGCTTGAAACCAAGAAATGGGGAAGAAGGTGTGGGCCCAGACTGAAGCAACCCAGCATGAAATTAGGCCGGTAAGGAGGCTACTTAAAAGATAATAGAAAAATAATATTAAAAACATGATCAAGAAAGAGCTATAGAAAACTGCTGCTTGTTGTTAATTAATGGCCTTGAGGAGAGTTTTCCGAGATGCTGCTAGAGATGATTTGCAAACAAAATTCTTATGTAGCTGTGAATTTAAATCTTGGTCATGTAGATTTGCATGGAGATATTTGTTTCTCATGTTTGGAAAATTCTCAACACAAAAACTAATATAGATATTTTAATAAAGTGCCACTATAATCGAAAACAGAAATGAAAGTTCTGCCTGCGCCATCTAGTCATGATCTCTAGGAGGAACTTCCCATCCAGGCATATGATTTGGGCTTTATAGTAACGAAAGCGTTGGTATAAAAATCCAATATCCAGAGTGACCATTAGAGGTAGAGAAGTGCTTGGATTGAGAAAAAGGTTAATTGGAGAGCGAGAGAGCAAAAAATGTGAGGATCAAAGATCAAGAAAACAGAGGGCAATTGAGAGTAAAAATTATATTTTTCCATCCAAACCATTGGAAATGAATAAGTTGGTCCCCACGCCTGATTTAAGGTTGCATATACAAGCGTAGGTAGGTCAAGGAACAAAAGAGTAAAGGGGAGAAGAGCGCTCCTCAGCTGTAGCTGGCAACATGGTGGCAGGACCAAGCATCTTTAGTAATGGCTTTTCTCCACATGACTTTGCTCTGGCATCGAGTTATATTGATATCCTCTTGCATCATATTTTTGTTATTTTTCTTTTATATTTTTAATGCACTCTAACAAGTTAGCTGATAGGTTCCATGCATAAGTTATAGATACATACATATGTACGTGTATTATATATATAATGAAATCAGGTTTCATTTGTATTGTATGTATTATGTATATTATATATGTCAAATGTATAATTGATAAATGTATACATGTTGAATGTTATATTATATATATTAAGTTTAATATGTTGAGTTCTTCCTCTTTTTGATCC
>NC_026003.2:105681084-105682422 GCF_000442705.2 Elaeis guineensis
GACCGCTCGTAGTAGAAATTCAAAGTAGACCGCTTGTAGTGGTAGCTTAGAGTAGATCGCTTATAATAGAAGCTCGGAGTAGATCGCTTGTGGTGGGGGCTCGGAGTCCGGCTCTTGTAAGAATTCGTATGAGGTCTACCTGCAATAGGAGCTCAGGGCTGAAGTTCGGCTCCCGTAGGAGCTCGGACGAAGTCTACCTGCAGTAGGAGTTCGGGGAAGAAATCCGACTCCCGTAGGAGCTCGGATGAAATTCAGAAGGCGGTCGACCGTCGTAGAAACTTGGATGGAGTCCGTCCGTCGTGGAGATCTGCTGTTGGGAAAGTTCGGCCACTAACGAACTGACGAAGTTCTGGAAGAAATTCGGATTGGAGTCGATCGAATCCTGTTGGAAAAGATCTGGAAGAGGTCCGGAGAATGGTCGACCCTTGTAGGAGGTCGGCCGATAGTAGAATCCAGAGAGCACTTGGAGAAGCCTGATAGATGACCGAAGAAGCTTATCGCTGGAGAAGCCCGGGAGATGCGGTAGGAGTTCGTCCGTCGAGGAAACCCGGTCGACACTTGTGGAAGAAGCTCTGGGAGTTTATCCGTCGGCAGAACTTGGGAATATTATGGAAGCTCGACCACCGGAGAGGTTCGAAAAGATGTCGCCCAAGGTTGGACATCGGTAGAGTCCCGGGAGGGTCACTCCTGATACAAACTTCAGCTGGGAGATATTTTATACCCAACACCAGTCCCCCTACTTTCGAATTCGAGTTTCGAATGAAGGAAGTATAGAGAAATTTTCACAGCCGAAGTCGCTCCCTTGAATTTTGCGTGCGATCGCCCTCAGATATCCTGGCATTTAATGTGTGCATGTCGGAGTCTTTTCAAATCGGGACAATCCAAAGAGACTTTTTAAAATTTTTGCTGGAGCGCTGTCCCAAGTGCCACGCAATAATGGCCCTGTCAGCAGTCAACCGTACGCCATGGTGAGTGGGACATGTGGCGGGCATTGGTCGGCCTAGGGATATCCACCGTCATGACTGTGCCAGGCCCTGTTGCCTATTTAAACCCACTCCTTCTCTCCATGGACTTCACTTTGCCTGAGAGTCCAGTTGGTGCCTTTCTTCTATCTGAGAGTTCTGCCGTCCATCGACGCCCTTTTCGACCCTAGGCGTTCTTTGCGTCAATCCCCGCCATCTTCGCTGGCTCCCCGCCTACGTCGGGCCAATCTAGGTTGGTCCTGAAACTTCTTTTGTCATTGTTGTTGTTCCTTCCTCTTCTTGCTTTGTTTGTTTAGCTTCCGAGGGTTTATTAGCAATCTTTCTCGATTTTTCGAGATTTTCTTCTTTCTTTCTC
>NC_026003.2:105682522-105710604 GCF_000442705.2 Elaeis guineensis
AAGAAATCCGGACTCCCGTAGGAGCTCGGATGAAATTCAGAAGGCGGTCGACCGTCGTAGAAACTTGGATGGAGTCCGTCCATCGTGGAGATCTGCTGTTGGAAAAGTTCGCCACTGACGAACTGACGAAGTTCTGGAAGAAATTCGGATTGGAGTCGATCGAATCCTGTTGGAAAAGATCTGGAAGAGGTCCGGAGAATGGTTGACCCTTGTAGAGGTCGGATCGATAGTAGAATCCAGAGAGCACTTGGAGAAGCCTGATAGATGACCGAAGAAGCTTATCGCTGGAGAAACCCGGAGATGCGGCAGGAGTTCGTCCGTCGGGAAACTCGGTCGACACTTGTGGAAGAAGCTGTGGGAGTTTATCCGTCGGCAGAACTTGGAATATTGGAAGCTCGCCGTCGGAGAGGTTCGAAAAGATGTCGCCCAAGGTTGGACGTCGGCAGAGTCCCGGGAGGGTCACTCCTGGTACGAACTTCGGCTGGGGGGTATTTTATACCCAACACCAGTCCCCCTACTTTCGAGTTCGAGTTTCGAATGAAGGAATATAGAGAAATTTTCACAGCCGAAGTCGCTCCCTTGAATTTTGCGTGCGATCGCCCTCAGATATCCTGGCATTAATATGTGCATGTCGGAGTCTTTCAAATCGGGACAATCCAAAGAGACTTTTAAAATTTTGCTGGGAGCGCTGTCCCAAGTGCCACGCAATAATGGCCCTGTCAGCAGTCAACCGTACGCCATGGTGAGTGGGACATGTGGCGGGCATTGGTCGGCCTAGGATATCCACCGTCATGACTGTGCCAGGCCCTGTTGCCTATTTAAACCCACTCCTTCTCTCCATGGACTTCACTTTGCCTGAGAGTCCAGTCGGTGCCTTTCTTCTATCTGAGAGTTCTGCCCCATCGTGCCCTTTTCGACCCTAAGCGTTCTTTGCGTCAATCCCGCCATCTCCGTGGCTCCCGCCTACGTCGGGCCAATCTAGGTTGGTCCCGAAACTTCTCTTGTCATTGTGTTGTTCCTTCCTCTTCTTGCTTTGTTTGTTCAGCTTCCGAGGGTTTATTCGCAATCTTTCCCGATCTTTCGGGATTTCTTCTTTCTTTTCTCTGTGGAGGCACGGACGTAGAAGTTGCCCGTGCGGCCCTCACCGTCGACTGTCCCTTATGACGCCGAGCCTCATCCCCGAGCCCTTTGAGGAGTTCTCCCGCCAGGGCTTCTGCCCTGGAGGTCCTCTCGAGGGATCTACGGATCGAGAGGAGGAGGAGAAGGAAAACGGTGGCCCGCAAGTTCAGCGGCTGCCGAGCTCCACCGAAGGCTCCCACAGCTTCGAAGGGACTGAGGGAGAATTCCTTTAACAATAGGATTTAATAATGGAACTGACGGTGAGTGCGTCCTCGCCCGAGAATTTTGAAGTAGTTGAACGGGGCGCACCGGTCAAGGGGGTGAGTTACCGTCATAAGCTGACGGCTTCTTGACGTCGTCGGGTCGAGGGATCAGAGGCGGTCGGCACTGACGGCGGAATAGTAAACTTGTTGCGGGTGGTGGAAGTAGCGCATGCTGACCTCACGAAGTACCTGGATGGTAATTGTCGGAGAGAATATGGTGGTGGTGCATGCCTCCGGCGTTACCGCGGCCACCGGGGTACTTCCAGTTCTTCTTGAAGCAGGTCATCGTTGCCGCCGTCGTCGCCGCCGTCGCCCCTTGAGTTCTATCCCGCTCTTTCCCCTTAGGGTTAGGGTTTCGGCAATGGGTCAGAATGAGGCGGAGGGTGAGAGCGATGGTTCATCATACGTACTGAGAAATATGCTGAGAAAGATGGAACTGGAAGGAGAAGTCGAAAGCTTGAAGCGGTCTCTAATGTATTCTTTTCAGGTCTTGTCGATTGTTCTTCTTTTTTGGCCTTCAGGCTTTGTAACGTATACCTTGTTAATCAAAATGAAAAGGAGATTTTTTGTTACCTTGTCCGCACTTTGTGTTAAATTGTCGTCCGTCGAACTTCTTTTATTTTTTTGTCTCGTTCGATGTCGATGTTGTCTGAAGGTTCCTGATCGTCGCCACGTTGGTTTGCTTTTCTTGTCATCTTTCTTTTTCGACTTCAGGCTTTGTAATGCATACTTAGCTAATGAAATGAAAAGAAAATTTTTCATTACCTCTTCTACTCATGTGTTGAGTGTCGTTTGTCAAACATCTTTCTATTTTTGTCTTGCTCGATATCGATGTCATTCGAAGGTATCCAATCGTCGTCGCATTGACCTGTCCCTTTTGTTTATGGCCGCAGATTGTCCGAGGCCACTTGAGTTTGACGCTTTCTTTCAGAGTTCGAGCTCGGGGGTCTGAACTTCTCGTCGCCTTGAGGAAGCCATCTATCCTTGGCCTGTATTGAGAGCCCTCTTGGAGACTAGGATTTTGATAAGAATCCCCATCCTCGCGGAGACGAGTCCCCTGTATCTTTGATGTAATTTATTTTCATTTATCGCTGGTGTAGTTCGTCGCTTTTCTTTTAACTTTCCCTCTTTTTTCTTTTCTTTCTCGAGTGAGGGTTTTTCCTCTGCTCTTAGCAGGGTCGCGGGAGCATGGAGGGGCCATCGAGAAAGTTTCTTTTTCTTATCTGGTCTTGAATGATCGGATCTTAGTTGGCGTCAGGATGAGGTTCTCCTCCTATTCCTGATGTAGTCGATTTCAGCTCAGGTTAGGATGAGGTTCTCCTCCTGTTCCTAACAGGGCTGTGGGGGCACATAAGGACTGTTGTGAGAGCCTCTCCCTCCATCCGGTCTGAAAATAATCGGGCCTTCGACTTTGCTCATGTTAGGACGAGGTTCTCCTCCTGTTCCTAACATGGCTGTGGGGCACATAAGGGCATTGCAGGGCCTCTCCCCCCATCCGGTCTAAAAGTAACTGGACCTTCGACTTTGCTCATGTTAGGACGAGGTTCTCCTCCTGTTCCTAACATGGCTGTGGGGCACATAAGGGCGTTGCAGGACCTCTCCCCCATCCGATCTAAAAGTAACCGGGCCTTCGATTTTGCTCATGTTAGGGTGACTTTCTCCTCCTGTCCCTAACATGGCTGTGGGGCACATAAGGGCATTGTAGGACCTCTCTCTCCATCCGGTCTAAGGAGAACCGGGCCTTCGACTTTGCTCATGTTAGGGTGAGGTTCTCCTCCTGTCCCTAACATGGCTGTGGGGGCACATAAGGACGTTGTAGGGCCTCTCTCCCCATCCGATCTAAAAGTAACCGGGCCTTCGACCTTGCTCATGTTAGGTGAGGTTCTCCTCCTGTCCCTAACATGGCTGTGGGGGCACATAAGGGCGTTGTAGGGCCTCTCCCCCCATCCGGTCTACAAGTAACTGGGCCTTCGACCTTGCTCATGTTAGGATGAGGTTCTCCTCCTGTCCCTAACATGGCTGTGGGGGCACATAAAGGCGTTGTAGGGCCTCTCCCCCCATCCAGTCTAAGGAGAATCAGGTCTTCGATTGTGTCGAGACGAGGTTCTCCTCCTGTTCCCGATATAGTTAGTTTCGATTGTCTTGTCGATATAAGCTCGTGCCAAGAGAGAAGACATGTGGATATAAAATTTTATTTAAAGTAAAGTTATCGGTAATACATTCATAAATTTTTTGAGCTCCATGGTCGCGGGAGGTCTGCTCCTCCAAGTTCTCTGAGGTAGTAAGTTCCGGGCTGGACTACCTTCTTGACTTCGTACGGACCTTCTCAGTTTGGAGCAAGTTTCTCTTGATCTTGAGGTTGCGAGACAGCGGCTCGTCGAAGCACTAGGTCTCCTGCTCTAAAGACTTTATTTTTGACCCGGGAGTTGTAGTAGCGGGCGACTTTCTATCTGTAAGCTGCCATCCAAACTTGAGCTGCCTCCCACTTTTCTTCTAACAAGTCGAGGTTGGCTTTGAGACCCTACGAATTGTGATGCTCGTTGAATGCCACGACTCGTGTTGAAGGGAGTTTGAGCTCAATTGGGATAACAGCTTCCGTTCTGAAGGCTAGAGCAAAGGGGGTCTCCCCCGTGGGCAGTCTTTGGGTAGTTCGGTATGCCCACAACACATGATAAAGTTCGTCTGCCCAAGTTTCCTTTGCTCTTTCGAGCCTTGTCTTGATTCCTTGTAGCAGAGTTCTGTTGGCCACTCAGCTTCAATGTTGGCCTGAGGATGGGCTACTGATGTGAAGTTATGGGAGATGTTTAGGTCCTCACAAAATCCAGCAAACCTCGCTCCCACAAATTGTCGCCCATTATCAGTAATTAGGGTTCTTGGTAGGCCGAACCTGCAAACGATTGACTTCCAGATGAAGTCTTGCACTTTAGCTTCTGTAATTTTTGCCAACGATTCGGCTTCAACCCACTTGGTGAAATAGTCAATTGCTACCAGGAGGAATTTTCTCTGCCCTGACGCCACGGGAAAAGGTCCAAGGATATCCATTCCCCATTGCGCGAATGGCCATGGGGCACTCAAGGGTGTAAGTTCGGAGACGGGCTGTCTTTGGATATTAGCATATCTCTGACATCGATCATACTTTCTGACATATTCAATGGAGTCGCGGTACATTGTCGGCCAGTAATACCCTTATCGGAGCAACTTGTGGGATAAGGATCTAGCCCCCAGATGGCTTCCGTAGATTCTTCGTGCACCTCCCATAAGGCGTAGTCAGCTTCCGAAGGTCGGAGATATTTTAAAAGGGGCAAAGAGTATGACCTCTTGTACAGTTTGCCCTCATAAAGGATATATCGGGAGGCCTGATTTATGAGCTTTCGAGCTTTTTTGCATCATGAGGAAGAACCCTGTCTCTAAGATATGCCACCAGTGGGTCGATCCAACTGGGTTCATGGTCAATTTCCATCACGAGCCACAATTCTTCCGTACTTGAGCACTTCAGAACTTCAAAGAGGACTTCCTTGGGTAGTTCGACCGGAGCTAGTGTAGCCAACTTGGAGAGGAGATCGGCCCTGGTATTTTTCGTTCTTGGAATCTGCTTGATGTTGAAGCTACTAAAGGCGGAGACGATCTCTTTATTTTTTCAAGATATTTGGCCATGCTGTCCTCCCGTGCTTGTAGTTTTCGCTGACTTGTCCCACTACCAGTTGGGAGTCACTATAAATTTGGAGCCGATCTACTCCTAATTCTTTGATGATCCTCAATCCTGCGATCAGAGCTTCATATTCCGCTCCATTGTTCGTTGCGGGGAATTCGAAGTGCAGCACGTACTTCGCGACGATCCCCTCCAGACTGATCAAGATAGGCCCGCTCTTGCACCCGACATGTTGGAGGATCCATCCACATAGAGGGTCCAAAAGCAATCAGGGAGGTCTGTTCCTTCTTCAGAGGAGTTCGGCCAGGACTTCAGGCCTTCAGTTTCACCTTGTTCAGGTTTAGCCTCCTCCGGGATAGTGCATTCCACTATAAAGTCTGCCAATATTTGGACTTTTACTGTCGGTCGAAGTTGATAGTTGATGTCGAATTCTGTGAGCTCGATCACCCATTTCGCTATCCTCCCGGAAGCATCCGCCCGGTGTAGAATCACCTTAATCGGCTGGTCGGTGAGTAACGTTACGGTGTACCCTTGAAAGTAAGATCGGAGCCTCCGGACTGCCATCAACAGGGCGTAAGTTAGTTTCTCTAATTTGGTATAACTGATTTCGGCATCTCTCAACGCGTGACTGATGTAGTAGATCGGCCGTTAAATTTTTATTTCTTTCTTAACAAGAACTGTTGCGAGAGCCATAGGGGAGACCGCTAGGTACAAGAATAACTCCTCTCCGGGTTTGGGCTTCGCCAATAGCGGAGGCAAGCTGAGGTAGTTCTTTAGTTCTTCGAACGCCTGTTGACATTCAGTGGTCCAACAGAAGTTCTTCGGCTGCTTGAGGGTTTGGAAGAAGGGTAAGCACCGTTCGGCCGACCTCACAACGAAGCGATTCAGGGCTGCCACCCTCCCTGTAAGGCGCTGAACTTCTTTTATCGACTTCAGGGTGGCCATCTCCTGGATGGCGCGAATCTTCTCTGGATTGGCTTCAATTCCGTGCCCCGATACCATGAAGCCCAGAAATTTCTCTGAGGTCACTCCGAAAGCACACTTAGTTGGGTTCAGCTTCATCTTATATTTCTGGAGGGCGCCGAAGGTCTCCTCGAGATCGGTGACGTGGTTCGTTGAGGATTTGCTTTTCATGAGCATATCGTCCATGTAGACCTCTATGTTGCGGTCGATCTGCTCTTTGAAGATTTTGTTCATCAACCGCTGATAGGTCGCACCTGCATTTTTGAGGTCGAAAGGCATGACCCTGTAACAGTAAAGACCACAGTTAGTAATGAAAGCAGTCTTTTCTTCATCTTCTGGTGCCATTCTGATTTGATTATAGCAGGAGAATACGTCCATGAAGGTGAGAAGCTCATGGTCCGAGATTGCATCCACCAGTTGATTAATTCTGGGCAGAGGGTAGCTGTCCTTTGGATAGGCTTTATTCAACTTTTTGAAGTCTATACACATCTTCCACTTGCCGTTTGCCTTTTTGATGAGGACCACGTTGGAAATCCAGTCAGGATAGTTGACTTCTCTAATGAATCCGGCCTTCAGGAGTTTATCCACTTCCTCGGCTATCACCTTTTGCCTTTCCGGTGCATGACCTCGAATTTTTTCTTTCATCGACCGATGCTTTGGATCAACGACCAGACGATGTTCCATGACCTCTGCGTTGATCCCCGGCATGTCCGTCGGAACCCAAGTGAAAACATCCGCATTCTTTGTAGGAAATCAATGAGCTGCGCCCGCACCTCTTCCCCCAGGTTGGAGCTGATCTTCACCACATGCTCTTTATTCCCATCATTCAAAGGAATCGAAACAAGATTTTCAATTGACCCGCCCCTTTCCTTAGTGAGGTCGTCGCGGGCGTCCAATCCATCAACCGGATAGAGGTCAGATTGGTCACTTCTTTGCAAGGCTATGCTGTAGCAGTGTCTCGCCAGGACTTGATCTCCTCTGACCTCTCCAACCCCCTGACCTGTAGAAAATTTTAACTTTAAATGGTAGGTCGACACCACAGCTCGGAGGGCGTTAAAGCCGGGCTGGCCGAGTATTGCGTTATAGGCGGAAGACGCCTTTACCACCAGGAAGTCCACTCGCGCCCTGGATTGTTTCGAAAATCGACCTGCAACCACAGTCAGGGTTATCATTCCTTCCACGGGCATGGCATCACCCGTGAACCCTACCAGTGGGGAGTTCACCGGCCCTAAATGATCATCCAGAATGGATATTTTCAAGAACGCATCATAGAACAAAATATCAATCGAACTTTCATTGTCGACAAGAATACGGCGCACATCGTAATTAGCTATATTTAAAGAAACTACAACCACATTGTTATGAGAAAATTGAACTCCCCGAGCATCTTCCTCAGTAAAGGTTATGGATTCCTCAATCCTTTGTCGCTTGGGGGTCCGACCAATACACCGATTATTTCCCATCGAGATTCCCTGAGATGGTGTTGGTGAAACCGATCGGAGGCTGATTATCGGGCTGCTCCATGCCGACTGCTGTCGCCGGAGGAAAAGGAGCCTGGGAAATCGGAGATGAGGCCGGGGCTTGCGGAGCTCGCTGAGATCTGACCACGGAGGCCGTTGACCGCCTGGTGGATGCCCTTCGGGAGGCATCAGGTGGAGATCAGGCAGGCAACCGGAGGAGATGTTGGAGAAGATGACCGAAGGTGGTCCCGTTGAGCGCTCCTTTAAGAATAAGGGTACTGCAAGACACAGTGCCCTTCCTCTAGCGCCAATCCTATTAGTGCAAAAATCCACCGGCGTCGGAGAAACTAGAGTCGAGGGAGTCGCGGTCGTCGTCGGGACCTGCAAAGAAAGTCTAAACCGAAGTTGGGGGTGCTCCGGCAAGACCCTCCGACGCTCAAGTCAGTTCTCTGTCTCAACAAGAATGGAGTGCTCGAACGAAAATTTTAGCAGAGTTTTGAGATAGAGATTAAAGCTTAGAGAATAACGTATCTGGGGATCTCCTTTTTATAGGCGGAGGGCATAACAGATTGACAGCGACGTCTGTAACCGTCTGGTAGTGGGCCGTTTGGGGCCATGAGGAGTTTGTTACGGAGAATAGTGGAGTGGGTCGTGGCCATCACCGTGGCCTGCCACGTAGAGCCTGTTGTGGAGAGTGGAGTGATGTCCGTTGTCGTGACTTGTCAGAGCATGATGGAGCCGCGTGGATTCGTTACAGGAAGTGGAGCAGAGTCGTGGCCATTACTGTGGCCTGCCAGGGAGTCCAGGCCCGTCGGCCGAAGCTCGGTTGGGGTGTCTGGTGGAGAGGGGTAGCTCTCCGTCTAAGAGGAGCTCGTATGTTACTGGCGAGCCTTCTACTGTTGGGTACCTTGGATGCTAGTACTGCAAGCAAAGGTCATCTGCTATAGAAGCTTGGTCAGGGGCTTTCTGTGGATGAAGTTTGGTTTCATGCATAATCCGACAGAAGATCGACCGGCAGTGGATGTCGGATGGTGCTGGAGAGGTTCACCTACTGGAGGGGTCCGGCTACTGGAGCCCGTGTGTCGTAGGAGTTCGTCTGGAATCTGTCCGCTACAGAAGTTCGATCATAGTCTGGTTCCCGTAGAAGTCCGGATGGGGATCATTTGTTGAGGAAGCTCGATCGAAGCCTGCCTGCAATAGAAGTTCGGAAAGAATTCGTTCACAATAGAAGCTCAGGTGGAGGCTTACAGTAGAAATCCGACGTGGACCGCTCGTAGTAGAAATTTGAAGTAGACCGCTTGTAGTGGTAGTTTGGAGTAGATCGCTTGTAGTAGAAGCTCGGAGTAGATCGCTTACGGTGGGGGCTCGGAGTCCGGCCCTTGTAAGAATTCGTATGAGGTCTACCTGCAATAGGAGCTCAGGGCTGAAGTCCGGCTCCCGTAGGAGCTCGGACGAAGTCTATCTGCAGTAGGAGTTCGGGGAAGAAGTCCGACTCCCGTAGGAGCTCGGATGAAGTCCAGAAGGTGGTCGACCGCCGTAGAAACTTGGATGGAGTCCGTCCATCGTGGAGATCTGCTGTTGGAAAAGTTCGGCCACTGACGAACTGACGAAGTTCTGGAAGAAATTCGGATTGGAGTCGATCGAATCCTGGTGGAAAAGATCTGGAAGAGGTCCGGAGAACGGTTGACCCTTGTAGGAGGTCGGCCGATAGTAGAATCCAGAGAGCATTTGGAGCAGCCTGATAGACGACCGAAGAAGCTTATCGCTGGAGAATCCCGGGAGATGCGGCAGGAGTTCGTCCGTCGGGGGAATCCGGTCGACACTTGTGGAAGAAGCTGTGGGAGTTTATCCATCGGCAGAACTTGAAAATATTGTGGAAGCTCGACCGTCGGAGAGGTTCGGAAAGATGTCGCCTAAGATTGGACGTTGGTAGAGTCTCGGGAGGATCACTCCTGATACGAACTTCAGCTGGGGGGGTATTTTATACCCAACATGTATAGTTGTGCAATAATCATTTTTCCACCATGAGGATGATCCTGAACAATGAATTGTAGGCATATTAATGGTTAACTACAAGTAAGTGAGGCTTGAACATACTCAAAACAATAGCAAGCATGGTTCTTCTGAAATGATGATCCATGCATGATTTGTGACATCTAGAACCCTTACAAAATAGGTATTTTGCATCAAGTGTATCGGAACATCCGTACATAGACTAGCCAACCTCCATTATTACTACATAGCTCATCACATGTGATGGACATTATTTGGAAAAATTTCATGAAAGAGAATCACAACTTACTTTCCAATATTAGAAGATAGGAAATCCTTGAATGCTTCTTAACAAAAGATAATCATTTTGGAGGAAAATAGAGTGACGAAGTTGCCCCAAATCCGAAGAGAAATCCTGTGTAAGGCTGAAAACCAGGAAAAGAAAAAGAATCAGGATCCTCTGTGATACAAATTTTGCACCACAAAATGCAGCACTATTGTGGATAGCTATTACATCATTTATCTCAGAAATGGATAGCTCTCTTTTATCATTGTCACGTACAGTGTATCACACTAACTGTGCTTTATCCTATTTCAGAAATGAATGAAAGTCATCCATCTTCAAGATGGATGATGAGACAGCTATCCATGATGATACCATATGTTACAATGCAGAAGTCGCACCATAGAATATCCAAATTCAAAGCAAAAGTTTGTTAGTAACATGGCATGGTGCATTTCAGAGGAGAAATCATATATATATATATATATATATATATATATATATATATATTATATATATATATATATATATATATATATATATATATATATATATAAAATAATACTTTATGAATAGTGTTGTCAACTCAGCTTCTTAAATGAATTTTATTGTGCTACCTAAAAAGAATACCTCTTCAAATTAAATTATGTTATTAATATATAATATTATTATATTCTTACAATTAAAGTCTATTTATATAGGTAGTTGAGAATATGAAGTGACTCTAAGAATTTGAATGAATATTTTTTTATTATTTTTTATATATATTTTTTAATTTGATCAGATTTAAAAAAAAAATTATTTTCATACATCCAACCTCACGCAATGCACGGGTCATCGATTAGTTATTTAATAAGAATATCAGCTCTAATACTTTTGTATTAAGCAAAGCCACTTGCGAAATGATTTCTAGCCTTGCCATGAGTTGCCCAAACTTTCCACAGGCAGTATGAGAATGCTTACTCTATTTTTGCAATGGTGCTTCATCTTCTATGTATAATATGAGAGGCAACACTAGGAAAGTCAAAGTCGATACCATTGGTACCAGGTAGAGCCATTAAAATGGGTCGTGGCCCATGGGCCAGCCCATTTAGGCCCTTAAATTAGTAGGACCGGGCTAGTATTTTGGCAACCCATTTAACAAAAGAGCTTTTTAGCTTGGCCCTTTTATAGCCCGATCCGTGAAGGGATGGCCCCTCTAGCACGCGGGCCGGTCCGTTTATTTAAAAAAAAAAAGAGGCACAATTTTGGTGTAGATCTAGTTTTATTTGTTCTTGATATCTTTTGTTCTTCTTCTTGTTCCTCTTTCTTATATACTAATACTAACCATCTCCCTCTAATTTACTGAATAGAAGTAATTAGGCCCTAGGTCTAATTATCTCTCTAGAGAAAGAAAGTCCATATGCCCTTCCTAGTTCTTATCATGTTAGGATTGGTTCTTCATGCAAGCTCTCATTTGCACCTGCAATTGGTTACATGGCTTTGTTCATAATGGTAATATCTTTTTTTATAATTTAAGATAAGAATTTGAATTTAGTTAGATGCAAAATAGCTTTTTTCTAACTATTTATTGATCTTTGTTATTTGTTACTTGTGGATTGTAGATGAAGATGATGATTCAAGTATAAAGTTGATGCAAATAAATCAAAACAAGATTGTCAAGATTCTAATACTATAATTGAGGAAGATGAGGATGATTATTGATTAATGAAATGTTAGTGGCAAACATCTTGTGGCAAAAATCTTGAGAATAGGGACTAAATTTCAATAGTTAGACTCCATGTTATTTGAATAATATTTATTACTTGTTGGTTTGTTTGATTTTGTGAAGTTTAATTAGTTTATAGTATTTTTTTTTTATAAGAATGGAGATTATGATATTATTATAATTTTTTGGAGTTATTTCATATTTACTTTTGGTGTTTTAAAATTTAATGTAGAATTAATTTTATTTATTTATTTGATGAAGTATTATGTTTGAGAGTTTTTTAATTTATTATAATTTTTTTAATTATTTTAATTTTTTGATGAATTATAAGGGCCGGCCCGTTTAGGCCCTTCACTTATAAGGGCTCAGGCTAGGCTGCCTATTTGATGGCCCATTTATCAAAAGGCTTTTTTGACCCAGCCCTAATGAGCCCGATTCGTGAAGGGCCGGCTCGTTTTGACGGCTTTAGTGCTAGGCAAGACATCAGATATTACTTGGTGAGAGTAGTTTGCACAAGCCTCTGCAATATCCGAGTCAGATACAATATCATCAAAGACATTTTGAGTTGTCATGATAGCTAAGATCCTGTTTGGTATCAATTTTTTTTGAATCTATTTGGGAAAACAATATAAGAAAGATGTTTGTTTCCATTATTTTTTAATTTAAAGATGACTATCATAATTTACAAAAATATGAAAATAAAAATATGTTACTTCCAATATTTCTAAAAATAACCTTACAATTCCAACTCTCGTGATCTCTCTCTCTCTCTCAACTACCTGTAGAGAAATTTAAATTTGAATACCCAATTTTTTTTTTCTTTTTTACCATCTTGATTGATATCTTTCAGTCCCACATTGAAAATGAAAAGAGTATTTGAGCCCTTTATATGAGAAAAAGATTTGACTAAGCCTTTAGGTACATTTGAGGAGGTTTAAACAAAATCTTTAGCACATGCAATCCGAAATCTTTATTTTAATTTTTTTATTTGACCATTTAAACTTTTAATTATTGTTTTAAGTTTTTAAATGTTAGGTTTTAATTTTTGAACATTTGGGCCTTTAATATTTTCAACGTTGGGCTTTATAATTTTTGAACATTGGGCCATTTAATTTTTGAATATTGGACTAGTCCAAATGGTCAGAATAGGTTGGCTATAAATGGACCTCCATGGACTAATTTAGTAAGCCATCTAAGAGCTTTTTAAGCCTTCCAATATTCTTTTCTATTCTCAAATTTCTCTAATAGTTCTCTTTTTTTTCATTGCAATATTCCTTCTTTTCTTCATCTTTCTGAGTGCTGAAAGAGTCTTCATCACCTTCTTTCATAGTTGTACTCACAGACTGAGGATACTGGTCATATCTTGAGATGATATTTTTGATATTTGCTGTACAAGAGATGAAAATACACCTTGCAACAATGCTATGCATGCTTTTGATTTTTTTTTTAATTTTTGATTTGCTATCTTTTATAAGTCATTTAATTTAATTTCCTATGAAGAAGAAAATAAATTTGGCTAGCTATCTTAGACTACATCTGGCATATATCATAAACTGTGCTCCAACAATCTAAAGCGTATTTTTTTGGATTGTGTTTAAGAAGCTAATAGAGTGCTAATCCAATAGCACATAATTTACTTTATTAATGTGTTTGAATTAAAATTGGGTTAGCATTCTTCAAGTTAAGCTATTGTTGGAATAGTCTAGTTCTATTCTTGAAAATTTATTTACTACATTTTAAATATAATAGTTATCATTCCTGTCAATAATTTATTTTGTTGAATTTAATCTAATAATTTTAAAGGCTAAAATAATTCTAAAGATTATTCAGAATCATAAAAATACTAAGTAAAATTTTTAAAGTTCTTTTACTGCTCATTTATTTCATCTTTTCTTCTTTAATTCTCTCTCCTAAATCTCTTAGAATGGGTAGCGATGATGCCTCTAGTCTCAAGCCTAAAAATCTTATGACTCAGGATTTGCTAGATGGCAAGAATATCTAGAAGCTTAGCTCATAATTTTGAGCCTTATATCTGCTATAGGAAAAAATCTTCCGTATCCTTGAAAAGAATTTTCTTCTGAATCTCTGGTACTAAATTTGTACTAGACAAATCTCCAAAAAAAATCAAGTTTCATTATAGGTTTAGAATTCTTAGCTATCTTTTAAATAAATTGTATAAAATCTATAGAAAATACAAGACTGCTAAAATCTTTAATATCCTCAGAAGATGCCTACATTAGAGATAATCAAGATGCTCAAAGATTTACTTAGACTTTAACACTTATACGATGATAGATAATGTCCCTATCAATAACCAAATCCACCAATTTCAAAACCATATCTATGAGATCCATAGGAGTGGTTCTGTATTAGATAAAAATTACCAAATATCTTATCTAATTGATAAGTTACTACTTTTGGTCTAAGTTTGCCTAAGAACTTAGGAGAGCCTAAAGAACACTTAGTCTTAGATCAGTCATCCAATCCAAAAGAATAAAAGATCAACACGACTTAGAGAGGCTAAAGAGAGTCAACTGCTAATCAAGATAAATTTAACTAAGGTTGATAAATTTAACTAAGGTTAATTCTCAAGATAAGAACCATAACTTTAAGGGCCATCAACCTAGGTAATTTCAAAACCGCAACTTTAAACCAAAAAGAAGAAACTTTAAGCCTAAGAGTAAAGGTCCTAAAGGCAAACCTAAATCCAATCAGCCAAAAGGGAATAAGAAGAATAATGATGGAAGGTTATGCTATGTCTATAGTTGGGGCGACCATCTTACTACTAATTTTTATTATAGAAAGAAAGAAAAAATCATCACTTTCAAGAAGGATCAATCGAACTAGCTCAAGTTTCAAATCAACATGACAGAGGCTGGACCTTCAAATACTATATTTAGTTAGTAATATTTGTACCTATTGTTAACCTTACCTTCTCAAACCTAGATTGATGGTTAGATTCTGGTGCCAATATTCATGCTTGTATTGATAGAGCTTGATTTTATTCCTATCAGGACTCAAGTGGAGAAAGTGTAACTGTAGGAGACAAGACATCTATCAACATGCTAGGGGTTGGAACTATCAAGCTAAGGCTAACATCTAGAAAGACTCTAACACTATACTGTGTCTAGCATGTTCTAAGATTCGTAGGAACCTAATACATCGATCTTTGTTGTAATCTCTAAAGGAAAAATATTTATTAGAAAAGTTTTCATATTTGAGAGTCTTTTCAAGATCAATGTACTATATCTTTCAATTAATGAAAAGTCTTCCCTTGAGTCTACTCAATCTTATGTGATGAATACTGAGTTTTATGATGAGTGGTAGGATAGACTAGGTCATATAAATCATAGGTCAATCATGAAGATATCCAGTTTAAATTCAATCTCTAAGTTCAAAATCGATCATATTATTAAATATGAAATATGTGCACAATCCAAGCTGTTAGAAAATGCTACAGTTTCATATGTATAGTTAAAAATTTTTCGTAAATATCTATGCAGTAGAAAAAATTAAAATAATTTTAATTTACATGTACCAGATCAGATCTAAAATCGTAGCATGAATCTTGATATGAACATGTACCCACAATCTGATATCTAAAATAGAAAAATAAATTATTAGAAAAATAAAATGAAGATCGAATCTCCATACTTTAGATCCTGTGGATGTCTCGGATTCTGATCGTAGCTACGCATGTGCCTGACCTCTGCTGGTATCCATACGAAGCTGTCTGATCAGAGCATCGAGATCATCGATGTGCTAGCACCTTACAGATCTCTCTCCTCATCTATGAATCTTGATCTCTTCTTCCGATCTTGAAGAAGTAGATCGATGCGTGAACTCTTTCGTGCAGATCCAACGAGATCTGAACCAGATCACCATGAAGAGAAGAAGAACCCTTCTTCTTCTCTTCTTCTGTCTCTTTTTCTCGGCATCTCCCTTCACGCCACCTCCCTTCACGCATCCTCTTTTAATTTTTTATCACACCACATCTCAAATCCATGCACAACTCCTTCTTAAGGCCTAAGAGATCTCATCTCTTTTAATCCAAGGCGTTCAAAAACAAATCAAAGGATAGATGTGCGTTGAGATAAGGGAAGAAAGAAGGAGAGATGTCTCATGCCAACAATTAGCACATACCCTCTTTCTCTAATTTTTTTGTCACACAAAAAAATACTTCCATATCTCAATCTAAGACATTTCTATCATATTTTGAATCAAATTCAAATAAAAAAAAATTTGGATGAAAAAGACTTCCAGATAAGGTGGGTGCCAATTTTCCAGATAAAGTGGGGCGCCAACTATTGGCGCCCCCTCTCCTTTCACGCATGTGAAGAAAGAAGGATGAGAAAAATAACACCCCACTTTTTTTTTGTATGATTTCTAGAAAAAAGTCTCAAAAAACTTGAGCTCTCTAAGTCATGGTTCATCTGGTTCAAATAGAGTCTCAATCGAGTTCAAATCGAGTCTGAAACAAGTCGAATTCGAAAAGGCTATCAAACCTAATCCAATCAGGCTTGAAATCCAAATCTGATTTGGATAATTGAACTCAATTAATATTAAATTAAATTAGGTTTAATTAAATTAAATTAAATTTAAATTAATTAAAACTTAATTCATAATTTAATCAGTCTCAAAAAAATTGCAACACTTGTAATTAAGTCTTGCACTAACAATTAGCAGCTGCTAAAACTGTAACGCTTACAAATTAGCAGTTTTAATATTCAAACTATCAATCTGATTGATAATTCAAATATGATCCAAGCATTGATTAAGTCATGCTCTTTTTGTATATGATCCCTCAGATTCTATTCTGTCTGGTAGTGAGACATACCGTGACTCTATCATAATTTCATCGAAACTCTTTTCGATGGCTGAAACGATTCCAACTCACCTCAACCAAGATCGTTGATCCGAAAATGATCTTAGTGAGTTCTTACGATCCATCAGTGACGTCTAGCAATATGTAGTGGTAACTCAGCAGAATAGAAAAGTAAACCCCTAGGTGCAGTTATCGTGTGATACAATCCCTCTATCGAGAGTCCTGATTTGACGGAGGTCATGGAGAACTCGTCAAATCCATCGTTAGTCATATGCTAGATTGACTCGACTCAAGTTCATTTATGAATCTCGTAAAAATTCTTTTTCAGTATTCACACTTACTCTGACCAGAGATTTTTTGAACTCAATTTTACGAATCGCATAGGACTTCTCTTTTTCTATCAAGATCGATAGATTCCGTCTTGGTATATCCTACTCCAAATAGCGAATCTGAACCTACATAGCCAATATCACAGCAAGGATCCATATGGCTAGGACCAAAGAAACATACAGTCAAACTATATAGCCTCGCTATGAATAGCCAACACATCGCAGGTCAAAGGATCAGTCACACCACTGTAGCATCGAGAAAATCATTGACGAGTAAGTAGACATCCAAATAGTTTCTCCTGTTGGTCACGATCAGTGTAAGTTGTTCTCTAACAATCACCTACACTCTCACTCTAGTATCTCTACACCATAGACTCGAGACTCATCTGTCCTAAAGGGAGGCGATCCGTGCATCGATCTCGAATGGATTGATCACTGTCCTTCGTGATGATCCTTCAATCGAAAATATTTAGAAATTAACCACTAATGATGTATGTCTCAAATTCTCAACACTTTGAGAATATACAAAATTATTTTTGTTAATTTCTAAGATAAATCATGGACACATAAACATGATTGGTTATTAAGACTGTCCAACAAGGATAAAATATATCCTAGATAAAAGTATGTGTCAGCCAAGATTGGCTTTTAGGGCACACATCCAACAAACTCTCACTTGCACTAAAGCCAATCTGCCATATACCTGAGTCCCATCTTCTGAAGATAGGCTTCGGTGTTTAGCTGGCTAAGTGACTTAGGCCTACTATATTTATATGGAGTTTACTCTCTTTATCTCCATGTATTTCTACATAATGTAATCGCGTATATCTGTTCTATGTGCATGGACTTTTGGTGAGACCTTGGCTCCTTAGCGAGGGCTACGGGCCATTATCTTTACAGTACAATATCATAGCATCCAATGGTATGACATCTAAGTCTGTAACTATTATAAGAACCAGAATGTATCTTGTATATCTATAGCATATTCAGCTTCCATTGATATATTATTTGGAATCCTTCTAATAAATTAAACCAATATAACTTAAGAATACATACTGATGTAGACATTCTACCATCAGCATTAGCATATCCTCCCACTCTTAACTCTATCCCTTCAGTGCTTCTCAAGTACTGAGGGATATTTTCACAGCAATCCAATACTTCCATTCTGGATTCAATTAATATCTGCTCGTGATTTTCATAGCAAGATATAGCAAGTCGAATACATAGCATAGCATACACCTATGTCCAAGAGGATAATGGATCCCTCTTGAAGGTTTCAATGCTGAATCCTTTCAGCACCTCTTCTATATACTTATCTGTGAAAATCAAACATCCTTGTAGGATCTGTCTCGATAGACTTTTTATTTTCAGAATGTTTGACCTAGGTCTTTGAAAAGAAAATTCTATATGTAACCATATCATAATCGATCTCCCACTAACCTTCATGTAACTACATGATTCCTCATATCACATTCTTATAGGTTTTGGAATCATCCCTATGTTCCCAATCTCCCTCGAGAAATACTTTCTCTGAATCCTTTGTAAGAATACCAAGTATCTTTCTAAAGGATAGGAGATCCTACTAGATCGATGAGGTGGAGGAAGTACTACATATACTGACTCATCTTAAATAGATTGTATAGGTCATGTGACTTATTGTTCTTAAGAGATTTCTCTTTGATTTCATCCTCCCACTATTTTCAAGAAAATAGTATGATTGCTCACAATCACATTTGTTGGGTATAAAATACCTACAGCCGAAACCCCCAGCGGAATCGACAACGGAACAGAACGGCTCCGCCCGGACTCCTACGGGAGTCGGGCTCCGCCTCCAACATCAGCTGCAGAACGGCTCCGCCCGGACTCCTACGGGAGCCGGGCTCCGCCTCCAACATCAGCTACAGAATGGCTCCGCCCGGACTCCTACGGGAGCCAGGCTCCGCCTCCAACATCAGCTACAGAACGGCTCCGCCCGGACTCCTACGGGAGCCGGGCGCTGCCTCCAACATCAGCTGCAGAATGGCTCCGCCCGGACTCCTACGGGAGCCGGGCTCCGCCTTGAACATCAGCTGCAGAACGGCTCCGCCCGGACTCCTACGGGAGCCGGGCTCCGCCTCCGACATCAGCTACAGAACGGCTCCGCCCGGACACGGCTCCGCCCAGACTCCTACGGGAGCCGGGCTCCGCCTCCAACATTAGCTACAGAACGGCTCCGCCCGGACACGGCTCTGCCCGGACTCCTACGGGAGCCGGGCTCCGCCTCGAACATCAGCTGCAGAACGGCTCCGCCCGAACTCCTACGGGAGCCGGGCTCCGCCTCCGACATCAGCTGCAGAACGGCTCCGCCGGACTCCTACGGGAGCCGGGCTCCGCCTCCGACATCAGCTCAGAACGGCTCCGCCCGGACTCCTACGGGAGCCGGGCTCCGCCTCCGACATCAGCTACAGAACGGCTCCGCCCAGACTCCTAAGGGAGCCGGGCTCCGCCTCCAACATCAGCTACAGAACGGCTCTGCCCGGACACGGCTCCGCCCGGACTCCTACGGGAGCCGGGCTCCGCCTCGGACATCAACTACAGAACGGCTCCGCCCAGACTCCTACGGGAGCCGGGCTCCGCCTCCAACATCAGCTACAGAACGGCTCCGCCCGGACACGGCTCCGCCCGGACTCCTACGGGAGCCGGGCTCCGCCTCGAACATCAGCTGCAGAACGGCTCCGCCCGGACTCCTACGGGAGCCGGGCTCCGCCTCCGACATCAGCTGCAGAACGGCTCTGCCCGGACTCCTACGGGAGCCGGGCTCCGCCTCCGACATCAGCTGCAGAACGGTTCCGCCCGGACTCCTATGGGAGCCGGGCTCCGCCTCCGACATCAGCTGCAGAACGGCTCCGCCCGGACTCCTACGGGAGCCGGGCTCCGCCTCCGACATCAGCTGCAGAACAGCTCCGCTCGGACTCCTACGGGAGCCGGGCTCCGCCTTCGACATCAGCTACAGAACGGCTCCACCCGGACTCCTACGGGAGCCGGGCTCCACCTCCGACATCAGCTACAGAACGGCTCCGCCCGGACTCCTACGGGAGCCGGGCTCCGCCTCGGTATCAATTGCTGGTAAGCTCCATCCGGACTCCCACGGGAGCCGGACTTCACCTTTAACTTTGATTGCAGAGGACTCCGCCCGGACTCCTACGGGAGTCGGACTCCGCCCGCAGCTTCAGCTCCGAGAGGGTTCCGCCCGGACTCCCACGGAAGTCGGGCTCCACCCAAGACCCCAACCGACAGGAGGACCCCTCCCGGACCTCTATAGAGGCCAGACTCCGACCGCTGTCAAGCTTCAATCAACAGGTCCACACCCCTGGCAGGTCACAATAACGACCATGATCCTGTTCCACTTCCTGTAGCGGATTCCGCGCGGCTCCATCACCCCCTGCGGCGGACCCATTACTCTCTGACAGGCTGTGTCAACGGCCATGATTCTGCTCCACTCCCTGCGGCAGGTGCTGCGCGACTCCACTACTCTCTGACAGCTAGCGGCAACGGACGCCGCTCCACGTAGCAGGCCGTAACAATAGCCACGTGTCTACTCCACTATCCTTCGCAATCAATTTCCCTGACCATGGGCGGCCCACTACCAGACGGTTACAAACATCGCCATCAATCCGTTGCCCCCTCCGCCTATAAAAGGGGGACCCAGATACGTTATTCTCTAAGCTCATTTCTTATCTCCAAACTCTGCTAAATTCTCCGTTCGAGCACTCCATTCTTGTTGAGGCAGAGAACTGACTTGAGCGTCAGAGGGTCTTGCCAGAGCAACCCCACCTCCAGTTTAGACTTCCCTTGCAGGTCCCGGCGGCGACCGCGGCTTCCCCGACTCCAGCTTCTCCGGCGCAAGCAGATTTTTGCACTAACAGGATTGGCGCTAGAGGAAGGGGTGTGTCTTCGCAGCACGCTTGTTCTTAAAGGAGCGCTCAACGGATCCGCTTCCGGCCATCTTTTCCGGCGCCCAATCCTCCTTCCCTCATCGGATGCCCTCTCACGAGGTCTCTGCGCAACTACCTCCGGCTATGGTCGCCGACAAGGGGTGGCCGGATGACCGGTCTCTGCCGGATTCCGTCAATGTCATCTCGGGGGAATCCCGGCGGGAGGCAATCAGCGCACCAGCTGCATCCCCCAAGCGACAAAAAGTTGAAGAACCCATAACCTTCACTGAAGTGGACACCCAGGGAGTCCAATTCCCTCATAACGATGTGGTTGTAGTTTTCTTGAACATAGCAAATTACGACGTCCGTCGCATTCTCGTCGACAATGGGAGTTCGACCGACATCCTGTTCTACAACGCCTTTTCAAGAATGGCCACTCTTAGCGATCATCTGAGACCGATTTGCTCCCCCTTGATAGGGTTCACCAGTGACGCCGTTCCAACGGAGGGAATGATAGCTCTGACTGTGACCGCGGGCCAGTATCCAAAGCAGTCCAGAGCTTCGATGAATTTTCTGGTGGTAAAGGCGCCATCCGCCTACAATGCAATCCTTGGCCGACCCGGCCTCAATGCCCTCAGAGCTGTTGTTTGGACCTATCATTTGAAATTGAAGTTCCCCACCAGCCAGGGGATCGAAGAAGTCCGGGGAGACCAAGCCCTGGCCAGGCATTGCTACAACATTGCCTTGTAAAGAAGCGATCAAGCGGACCTCTGTCCGGTCGATGGATTGGATGCTCGCGATGACCTCACTGAAGAGAGGGGCGGTCCTATCGAAGACCTAATACCAATCCCTTTGAATGATGGGAACACGGAGCATGTGGTGTTAATTGGCTCCAACCTGGGGGAGGAGGTGCGGACGCGCCTCGTAGATTTCCTCCGAAGGAATGCGGACGTTTTCGCATGGGTCCCGGCGGATATGCCGGGGATCGACACAGAAGTCATGGAACATCATCTAGCGGTCGACCCTAAACATCGGCCTACAAAAGAAAAAATCCGGAGTCATGCCCCGGAGAGGCAGAAGGCAATAGCCGAGGAAGTGGATAAGCTTCTCAAGGCCGGATTTATTAAGGAAGTCAATTATCCTGAGTGGATCTCCAATGTTGTTTTGGTCAAGAAAGCAAACGGCAAGTGGAGGATGTGTATCGACTTCAAAAAGTTGAATAAGGCTTGTCCAAAGGACAGCTACCCCTTCCCAGGATCGACCAACTGGTGGACGCTACCTCGGGCCATGAGCTCCTCACTTTTATGGACGCGTTCTCCGGCTATAACCAGATTAGAATGGCATTGGAAGATGAAGAAAAGATAGCTTTTATCACTAATCGCGGCCTTTACTGTTACAGGGTTATGCCGTTCAGCCTCAAGAACGTGGGCGCAACCTATCAGCGACTGGTGAACAAGATCTTCAAGGAGCAGATCGGCCGAAACATGAAGGTTTACGTGGACGATATGCTTGTAAAAAGCAGGTCTTCCGGAATCATGTCGCCGACCTCGAGAAAACTTTTGACGCTCTTCGAAAGTATAAAATGAAGCTGAACCCGACTAAATGTGCTTTTGGGGTAACCTCAGGAAAGTTCCTGGGCTTCATGGTATCGGGGCGCGGGATTGAGGCCAATCTGGAGAAAATTCGCGCCATCCAAGAGATGACCGTCCCAAGGTCGATCAAGGAGGTTCAGTGCCTCACGGGAAGGATTGCGGCTCTTAATCGCTTTATCGCGAGGTCGGCCGAACGATGTTTGCCCTTCTTTCAAACCCTCAAGCAGCCGAAGAACTTCTGTTGGACCTCTGAATGCCAACAGGCATTCGAAGAATTAAAAGGCTACCTTGGCTCACCCCCGCTGCTGGCAAAGCCTGAACCTGGGGAGGAACTATTTTTGTACCTGGCAGTCTCTCCCACAGCCCTCGCAGCTGTCCTTGTCAAAGAAGAGATGAAAGTCCAGCGACCGGTCTACTACATTAGCCGCGTGTTGAGGGACGCCGAGACCAGGTATACTAAATTAGAAAAGCTGACCTATGCCTTGTTGATTGCAGCTCGGAGACTCCGGCCTTACTTTCAAGGGCACACGGTGACGCTACTCACTGATCAACCGATCAAGGCGGTTTTGCACCGAGCTGATACCTCTGGAAGAATGGCAAAATGGGCAATCGAGCTCACAGAATTCGACATCCACTACAAACCTAGACCAGCGATAAAGGCCCAAATATTGGCAGATTTCATAGTAGAGTGCACCATCCCAGAAGAGACCGAACCTGAGCAAAGCAAAGTTGACGACCTGAAGACTCAACCGAACTCCCCCAACGAAGAAGCCAGTTCCTCCGATCGCTTTTGGACCCTCTATGTAGACGGATCTTCCAACATGGCAGGCGCGGGTGCAAGCCTGATCTTGGTCAGCCTGGAGGGAGTCGTCGCAGAGTACACTCTGCGTTTCGAGTTCCCCGCAACAAAACAATGGAGCGAAATATGAAGCTCTGATTGCAGGATTGAAGATCGCCAAAGAGCTTGGAATAGGTCAACTCTGGGTGCACAGCGATTCCCAACTTGTGGTGGGGCAAGTCAGCGGGAGCTATGAAGCGCGGGAGGACAGTATGACCAAATATCTTGAGAAAGTGAAGGAGTTCACCCCTACCTTTAGCAGTTTCGACATCAGGCAAATTTCAAGGTCAGAGAATACCAGAGCCGATCTTCTCTCCAAACTGGCGACATCGGCTCCGGCCGAATTGCCCAAAGGGGTCCTCTTTGAAGTTTTAAAACATCCGAGTACGGAAGAACCGCGGCTCGTAATGGAGATCGACCACGAGCCCAGCTGGGTCGACTCACTGACAACCTATCTTAAAGATGGGATTCTCCCCCAGGACGCGAAAGAGGCCCGAAAGCTCCGAAATCAAGCCTCCCGGTACATCCTTTATGAGGGCAAATTGTACAAAAGATCATACTCCTTGCCCCTCTTAAGGTGTCTCCGGCCCTCAGAAGCTGACTACGCTTTATGGAAGTACACGAGGGAGCTTGCGGAAACCATTTGGGTGCCAGATCTTTATCCCACAAGCTACTCCGCCAAGGGTATTACTGGCCAACAATGCATCATGATTCGATCGAATATGTCAAAAAGTGTGATCGATGCCAGAGATACGCCAACATCCAGAGACAACCTGCTACCGAGCTCACACCCTTGAGTGCCCCATGGCCTTTTGCACAGTGGGGGATGGATATTCTTGGCCCTTTCCCATGGCATCCGGGTCAAAGAAGTTTCTCCTTGTAGCGATCGACTACTTCACCAAATGGGTCGAAGCCGAGCCACTAGCAAAAATCACAGAAGCGAAAGTGCAGGATTTCGTCTGGAAATCAATCGTATGCAGGTTCGGTTTGCCTAGAACCCTAATCACTGATAATGGACGGCAATTCGCGGGAGCCAGATTTGCTGAATTCTGTGAAGATCTAACATCTCCCACAACTTCACATCAGTGCCCATCCTCAGGCGAACGGCGAAGCTGAGGTAACTAACAGAACCCTGTTGCAGGGAATTAAGACAAGGCTGGAAAAAGCAAAAGGAACTTGGGCGGACGAGCTTTATCATGTACTATGGGCGTATCGAACCACCCAGAGGCTACCTACGAGGGAGACTCCCTTTGCTTTAGCCTTCGGTATGGAAGCCGTCATCCCGATCGAGCTTAAACTTCCGTCGGCGCGAGTCGTGGCATTCGATGAACCCCAAAATGCACAAAGTCTCAGAGCCAACCTCGACCTGCTGGAAGAAAGGCGGGAGATTGCTCAGGTTCGAATGGCGGCCTACAGACAGAAAGTTGCCCGATATTACAACACCCGGGTCAAGAGCAAGGCCTTTAAAGCAGGAGATCTGGTGCTTCGACGAGCTGCTGTCTCACAACCTCAGGACCGGGGGAAGCTCGCCCCGAACTGGGAGGGACCTTATGAGGTCAAGGAAGTAGTTCGGTCCGAAACTTATTATCTCAAGGAGCTCGGAGAGCCGACCTCCCGGACCGTGGAGCTCAGAGAACTTACGGATGTACTACCAGTAACTTCGTTTTAGTCGAAAATCGCATACCATGCATCTTTAGACGATTCAGCAAACCGTGTCAAAAACAAAAGGGCACTCTCATAAAGTCGAAGGCCCGGTTCTTTTAGACCGGATGGGGGGAGAGGCCTTACAACGCCCATATGAGCCCCCACAGCCCTGTTAGGGACAGGAGGAGAACCTCGCCCTAACTTGAGCAAAGTCAAAGGCCCGGTTCTTTTAGACCGGATGGGGGGAGAGGCCTTACAACGTCCATATGTGCCCCCACAGCCCTGTTAGGGACAGGAGGAGAACCTCGCCTAACTTGAGCAAAGTCGAAGGCCCGGTTCCTTTAGACCGGATGGGGGAGAGGCCTTACAACGCCCATATGTGCCCCCACAGCCCTTAGGGATAGCAGAGAATCTCACCCTAACTTGAGCAAAGTCAAAGGCCCGGTTCTTTTAGATCGGATGGGGGGAGAGGCTTACAACGCCCATATGTGCCCCCACAGCCCTTTAGGGACAGGAGGAGAACCTCACCCTAACTTGAGCAAAGTCGAAGGCCGTTTCCTTTAGACGGAGGAGGGGAGAGGCTTTACAACGCGCCTAATGTGCCCCACAGCCATGTCAGGGACAGGAAGAACCTCGCCCTGACACGAGCAAAGTCGAAGGCCCGTTCTTTTAGGACCAGGAGGGGGAGAGGCCTTACCAGTTGCCCTAACGCCCCCCCACAAGCCAGGTGATAACGAGAGGAAAAACCTCATGCCGGGCTCGGAGCAAAATGAAAGGCTCAGACTCCTACGGGAGCGGGTTCCGACGCCAAGGAAGGCTTCACCCAGGACTCCTACGGGAGCGGTTCCATCCACGACGTCAAAGAAGGTTTCATCTGGACTCCTACGGAGCCGGGTTCCGACGCCAAGGAAGGCTTCACCCCGGGACTCCTACGGGAGTCGGGTTCCATCACCGACATCAGCCGCAGGACAACCCCGTCCGGACTCCTACGGGAGCGGGCTCCACTGACAACAGCAACTGCCGATAGGCCTTGTCCAGATCCCTACGGGACCCGGACTTTGCCTACGACTTTGATTACAGGAGACTTCGCCCTGACCCCTACGAGAGCCAGGCTACTCCAACTTCAGGAGGCTTCTCCGTTCGGACTCCCAAGGGAGCCGAACTTAGCTCCGACTTCAGCAGAGAAAAAACCCAAGCAAAAAAGGAAAGCAAACAGTGCCCGAAGGCAACGAAGCTCGAACCCCCAAATTCAAGCCCTAGGAGGACTTCGGGCCCAAAGGGCCCAAGCGAACCTGCAACCGTCGACGGAATGACAATCGGGTATCTTCGAACGGCGTAAGAACGAAAAGTAGCTCGGCAAACGACAACCCCACATGAACAAAAGAGGTCGTCGACGACCTTGGGACGACGTGACAGACAAGAAAGAAAAAGGAAAATGAAGAAGTTCGACAGACAACTATTTAATTTAATGCAGACGAGGTAACAAAATCTCTTTTTCATTTAACAAGAGTATACGTTACAGGACCCGGTGGGTCAGGAAAAAAAGAAGAAGAAGATACACGTCATCGCAAGCCTCGCAAACACGGTTCGGGAAGGGTGCACCGGAGGCCGCTCGAGCTGCAACTCCTCTTCCCGTCTCTGTCCTTCTCGATCGCGTTCTCCAGTGCGTGTAACAGCTCTCGCCCCATCTCGCCTCATTCTGTCTCCGAAGTCCCAACCCTAGGAAAAGGGTGGGATAGATCTCGGAGGCGGTAAGGGCAACGGCGGCAGTAGCGAAGACCTGTTTCAAGAAGAACCGGAGTCACCTCGGAAGCGGTAGCGACGCCAGAGATGTGCCTCATCTCCGAATGCCCCACGACAGCCGCCACCCAAAATGCTCCGGCAAGGTCGGCATGCGCTACTTCCACCGTCCCCGCAACAAGTTCCACTGCCCCCGTCGACGCCGACCGCCTCCGATCCCTCGGCCCCGACGGCGTCAAGGATCCCGTCATGGCTTATGACGGCAGCTCTGCCCTCTTGACCGGTATCACCCCGCCTTGCTACTCCAAAATTCGGGCAGAAAACTTCACCGACAGCCCCCGTTACTAAACCCCTGTTGTTGAAGGAATTCTTCCCTGAGCCCCCTTTAAAACGATGGAGATTCTCACCGACCGCCTTCTCCTCCTCACCTTCCTCCAAGCCTAAAAATCCCCTCAAGAACAGCCTCCGGGTAGAGGACATGGTGTTGAAACCCTCAGAAAGGATTGGGGGGCTGAAGAAGGAAGGACTGGTGCGAGGAAGCAAGGCTCTCAGGCGAAAGAAGGGCGCAGGATGAAGCCATGAAAGGACTAGGGGTTTAAATAGCCGACGGATCCTAGCGCATTATGGCGGCGAGTCTTCCTGGCCAACTGGTGCGTGCCACGTGTCGCGCTTATCCCCTTCATCGCTATCGAGGGTTGACCGTTCGCAAATTCCCGTGGCACGTGCTTGGGGAATCGCGTTTCGACGGGGGTTCCGAAAAGACTCTTCAGGTCACCTTCACCGAAAAGGGCTCTGACGTACACACATTAAATGCCAAAATATCTGAGGCGGCAGTGCGCAGGATTCGAAGGACGGTTCCGGCTGTACCCATCTCTCTCTGTACTTCCTTCGTTTGAAATTCAAACTCGGAAGTAGGGGGACTGGTGTTGGGTATAAAATACCCACAGCCGGAACCCTCAGCGGAATCAACTACAGAACGGCTCGCCCGGACTCCTACGGGAGCCGGGCTCCGCCTCCCATCAGCTGCAGCCTCGCCCGACTCCTACGGGAGCCGGCTCCGCCTCCGACATCAGCTACAGAACGGCTCCGCCCGGACTCCTACGGGAGCCGGGCTCCGCCTCCGACATCAGCTACAGAACGGCTCCCCCGGACTCCTACGGGAGCCGGGCTCCGCCTCCGACATCAGCTACAGAACGGCGACCGGCTCCCCGGACTCCTACGGGAGCCGGGCGCCTCCGACAGCTCAGACTGCAGAACGGCTCGCCCGGACTCCTACGGGAGCCGGGCTCCGCCTCCGACATCAGCTACAGAACGGCTCCGCCCGGACTCCTACGGACTCCTCCGACACAGCGCAGACGGCGTCCTACGGGAGCTCCACCTCCGACATCAGCTGCAGAACGCTCGCCCGGACTCCTACGGGAGCCGGGCTCCGCCTCCGACATCAGCTACAGAACGCTCCGCCCGGACTCCTACGGGAGCTCGCCTCCGACATCACTACAGAACGACACGGCTCCGCCCGGACTCCTACGGGAGCCGGGCTCCGCCTCCGACATCAGCTACAGAACGCTCCGCCCGGACTCCTACGGGAGCCGGCGCCTCCACATCACAGCTGCACACGCTCCGCCCGGACTCCTACGGGAGCCGGGCTCCGCCTCCGACATCAGCGCAGAACGCTCCGCCCGGACTCCTACGGGAGCCGGGCTCCGCTCCGACATCAGCTACAGAACGGCTCCGCCCGGACTCCTACGGAGCCGGGCTCC
>NC_026003.2:105710704-105750582 GCF_000442705.2 Elaeis guineensis
CTTACTCATTGCATAATATAAACACCTAGAAGTTTATATTTTATTTTACTATTATTTTAAAAATTTTGAGTTTGTGAAAAATTATTGAAGAAAATTTAAATTTAAAAATTCAAAATTTTTTGAATAATTTTCCTCCAAATGTGCTTTTTCTTTTAACTACCTTGATCGATATCTTTTAGTCCCATATTGAGAATGAAAAAAGGTATTTGAACCCTTTATATGAGAAAAGGATTTGACTATGCCCTTAGAGATATTTGGAGGTTTGAAGAAAAATCTTTAATATACATAACTTAAATTTTTTATTTTATTTTTTTTTATTTGATCATTTAAACTTTTAATTATCATTTTATTTTCTTTTTAAACGATGGGTTTTAATTTCTAAACATTTGGCCTTTAATATCTTAAACATTGGCCTCTTTAATTTCTAACATTGGGTCAGCCCAAATGGTGAGAATAGGTTAGCTATAAAAGATTCATTTGGGACTTAATTTAGTAAATCATCCAAGAGCTTCTAAGCCTTCCAATCATCTCTCTATTCTTCAATTTTTTTGTTAGTTCTTTTTTTCCGTTGCAATATTCTTATTCCTTCTTTTCTTTATCTTTCTGAATACTAAAAGAATCTTCATCAAGTTCTTCTATAATCGTGCTCGTAGACGAAGGATATCAGCTATATCTTAAGATAATATTTTTGAATATTTTTTATATAAAAAAATAAAAATACACCTTAAGATGGTGCTGGCATACTTTTGATTTTTTTCAATTTTTGATTCACGATCCCTTGTAAGTCATTTTATTTAATTTTTTATAAAGAAGAAAATAATTTGGTTAGCCATCTTAAACAACATCCGGCATATATCACAAACTGTACTTCAACAATACCTGCTTCAACAAAGGATGCTCACTGCTACCACCGTCCCCCGCTGTACCAGCTTTATCATCGTCAAGAAACGCTCCAGCAGCCTTGTACTTCAACCGCTGGCAAACTTTCCAGTGGAACTCATCGACCAGCACTCACAAAAACCCATGGATCCTACCACTTCAGCTAGATCTACTGACTAGACCTGCAAATGAATCGGATCATCGAGCCCTGAGTGATTCCGATCTAATCCAATTTTTAATCGAATCTTGATATTTGATCCCATACCCATCCCGATAAAAAACGAATCGGATCGGATCAGATCAATGGTTGAATTTATTGACCTATTGGATCATTCAGATAGAGTCGGATCGGATCTATATATAACCCAATCCCAACCCATGAAATACGGATCCGATTCGATCGGATCACGGATTTAATTATTGAAACCTACTGTCATGAATATTAATGCTAGATGACAACTAAAAAATGCTTCTCTTTTTTTTCCTCCAATCCTCCAACTGTAATTTCTAATAATTAATTATATTGAATAGCAGAGAAAAATAAATGATTTTGAGAAGAATCAAAATTTTAGAAGTCCTTACAAAAGAAAAAAAGTAAAATAAATAAATAAATTTATATAGTGATATAATTATTCTAATCTAAAATATCATACAAAAAAAATACTTGTACATGATTAAAAATAAGATTGCACATATTGTGGATGACACAATATCTATGCATATTAAAACATGCTCTAATTTTTTTTAAAATCAATAAAATAAATTAAAATTCAAAAAATCCTCTTATTTTTGTACCTCATGACATTGTAAACATAAATAAGAAGGTTTAAAAAATTGAACCCATCTAAAAATCAGAAGAAATAATTGAGACATTCTTCATTTAAATTATCAAAAATCCACCAACCTTTTCTCCTCAGATTGTTATAAATGTTACAACAATTAAAAATTTTAAAAATTTTTAATTTAAAAATTAGATGAGAAAGATTGAAGGATTTAAAAAATTTTAATCCAAACCCAAACTCTTACTTGGATAAATCACTTTAACTGGGTTCGAATGCTATATTTAGATCCGAAACATGTATATTAAAATCTAAATTAACCTAAAAATCTCTACGCATCAAATTGGATCAAATTAAAAAAATTTAGACCCAATTTAAAAAAAAATCTTATTTTTGAACTTGACCCAACTCCATAGATTTTTAAATAAATTCAAATCGAATCGAAACGGATCACAAATCAACTTGACCCATTTACGATCTTTATATATATATATATATATATATATATATATATATATATATATATATATATATGTGACCCACACCATCAAGCTCATCAACGATTAGTGTCTTAGATGGCAAAACGCTGCCATCACATGGATGGCATCTCGACCGTCAACCCCTGTACGCCACTCTACCGTCATCATTGCCGCAGCCTTTAAAGCACCGATAGCGTGCTACCATTTCATAGGACGAGGAGAACCCTGACCGAGATCGGATTTCCTCGCCTCCATGTGACCTCAAAGAAGAGGAAGAGCTATCATGCCCTTCAGGAGCCAATGATAGTCTGTCATGGAAAAAAGCATCACAGAGATTTCCTACTCATTAAGCATATCTTCTTCTTCTTCTTCTTTTCTCTTTTTTTTTTTTTTTTTTTTGAAAAACGAAAAGTAACAGTGACTGCCCAAAAACTTTTAGTTGCAAGAAATTTAGACAAAAAGGAAAAAGAAAGACTGAACTTCCAACATTAAATTTTTATTTAAAAAAATTAAGACGGATACCAAATGCAGCCTAAATTATATTCATACTGAATCTCTCTTGGCAAAACCGCTGAAAGTGCAGGAGATATCTTCTTATCTGCATTCGTGCCTTTTGGAGAAAGCCACTAAATCAAATTCTTGTTCAAAGACAAAAAATTTTCCAGATTTGTCATGGAAGAGCAAAACATTCCCCAATTTACCGCTACAGTCTTCAACGCTTCCAATTCCTCAGTCAACCGGAATTTGGCCACACAACACTCATTTTGGTGGCAATAAAAACCATTTGGGATGCACAAAATGGGATGCACACAAATGTTACAAAACACATAGAACCCCACTATTCACTCTTTTGTACACCAACAATTCAACACTCTAGCCGTGACCACCCACAACCCCCCACACCCCCCCCCCCAAAAAAAAAGAAAAAAGGAAAAAGAAAACCCCACTCAGAAAAAACCCACATTTGTGACTATACAAATACACAATAATGAATAAACAACCATTATGGCACCAGCTCATTCAAACAAATCTTCGGGAAAAATACAATACATTGCACTCATCAATGGTTAGCATCAATTGGAGCACCAGACCTTGCCTGTGAAATCCGGTTTGCATAAATGGTAACAAGACGCAGCTGCGTGCTGCTAAGCCCCTCTAAGTATGGTAAGAATGCTTTCCCAAGCATGATATAGATATCCACGAGGCAGAACACCACAGTCTGCAAGAATTTCAACATAAAAGGAAAACGGGAACGAATCCCATTTAAATAGATCCAAGGAAAAAACCTGCAGTTATAGATCAAAATGGTGCAATATTCATCATAGGTAGCAAATATGTGTCTAGGGCAGTCTACTCTGCAAGTGATCTGTCCACCCAAAATGTGTGGAGGACATAAAACCAATGCTCTAATACTAAAAATTTGATGCATGAGGCCAGGTTGGCCTAGCAAGTTCCTAGAAGCAACACTTGCAATGCGTCCTGCAATGCCTCACATTGCAGTGACAGGTCAACAAATCAGACTGGACTGAAAGAACAGAAAATGAGAGTTTTCCAAAAGAGTGGGGATGTTACCCATTGAGCAAGGTAAGTTTGGATGCTTTAACATGATTAAAAAGGATAAGTATGCCAGGTAAATAACATTTACAATGTTAAATAACTGGCATCAGAAAATGTAATAACCAATCAGGATGGCCAGACAAACAAGGGAAGAAACCAGGAACATTAAGGGACTGTTTAAATGCCAGATGGTCACATGGAAAGATCTGATCTGCGAACATCAAGCTAGCAAAGAGGGTTTAAGGATTGAGGGTCATGGATTCCATCATCTCAAAATTTTACGGATTAGAAAATTAGCCTTTTCAATCAAATGTTATCCATGATTACTACGATCAGTAATTCATGATCTATTTAAATAGTCTTCCAGGAGACTACCTTTGCTGGAAACTACTGAAGAATTGGGGATCTCATTGCTTGATAACATGAGTATCCAAACAGAAACTAAATAACCCTCAACCGTTTTAGACACCATATGTATTCTACATATGGGTATGCAGGTTATGTCATCCTCGTAGAGAAGGCTGAAGAATCAAGACATGGCTTATATGAAAAGTACATAAAGTCCATGAGAGCAATGACCAAACTGTTTTTATTTCTGAACCGCAGTGAAAAAAATGACACTCAGAACCATTAATAAGATAATTTTCTAGAACAAAGAAAGCAACAAACTGATCACTGTTAATAGAAGAAAAAAGGGTAGCAAAGGCACTAAAAGTAGGATTCCAGTAAGAATCAAAAGGCAATATCAGGATAATATGGATCCCTTGAGGCAAAGACCAAGTAGTTACGATTGTCCTATATGGTCTTGCATTTTTACTATTTGCTCATAAAAATCATAATTGTCATGCTTCTTTTACTAGTAAGAACTACATAGGCATCTTTAAGTCTGAACGTTATTTAATATTCCAACATACATAAAAATTGACAACCTGGAGTTATTTTTTTTCTTCCTCTCTCTTTACAAGAAAAGCATCAACTCAAAGTTCCTTCACATGTCTAATCCCTTAAAAAGTCATTTTATGAATGATGCAAAAAAAAAACATTTAAAAAAAAGGAGTAAAATCTATACCTTCCGAACATCCGGACTTTGATTTCCAAATGCATCGAAAAGTGCAGGCAGAAATGACGGCAATTGAGTCATTAATTCCTCCTGTGAAAGCCGACCAACAAGCTGAAAATTTGCAAAAGAAACTTCAGTGTCAGAATGTTAAGCGGCAATCTTAATTGTTTCTGCATTAGAATGTTAACTTTCCAAATGCCGATAATAGCCTCTATGCTGGAATTACTGTGGTTGCTGCTTCTGCTAGTACTTTTACCAATATCACAATCATAATCATTTCATCAATTACGATTGTTATTATTTTTGTCTTGTCACTATTGTTAATTATAAAGAGCAATTTTCAAGTCTCATTTAGAACAGCAACTGTATACAGTTTCACCTTATGCAGGCTCCAGTGACATAGTGTGATGCACTTATAAGAAATAGATGTAATTGGGTTAGTACAAACAGAGAGGAAGTGAACTTCAACTATCTTAAAAGGATTCCCCATCATTTCTCACTCTCTCCAAAATCTACTTGTCCACTTTTATTTTCTATTCTTTTGTTCTTTCTTAACAGATATAAGATCTATGTTCTCTTACTGGACCTCGAATCTCACCTTACTCTCCTCGGTCCTCACAAAGAAGAAAGATGAGCAAAAGCCTCAAACTATAATAAAATGTAACCAAAGATCCTTCCCTCACAAAAAATAATGTTGAGATGTGAATCAGACTTTTGAACTCCAAAAAACCCATCTTACTAATTCTAATTTTGTCCTCAACAAACAGATACTACATTCATTGTAATTCCCACTACCACAATATTCTTCCTCATAAAGGTTGGTTGACCGGATGTGTGAAAACTGAAACAAGGATTGAAATGGTGATTACAACTGCACTATTTCCCCTGAAAACTATGGTAGTTAAATGTTAGAATGATAACTATGGTAAGGCACAACATGAACATGTTTATCCGCAGGGGTGTCAGTGGAGATTGATAACCCACTAATCCAATCTGAATTTGACCTGAAGCATAGGGTATGGGTATTAAAAATAAACCCAATAAGCTATTGCGCTGGTTGGGGTTCCGACATTCGACCCAAACTCTTATAGGGTTGGTTAGGGTTTAAGTAGATCCATACCTGAAAACCCAGAACTAAACCTGATTATACACATACAAACATATGAATATACATACACAAATAAATAAACAAATAAATAAATATCCTATCATTTTTTAATCATGAGAGAAAACAATCAAAGTAGAGAAGTAAAACTGTAATCCATCTTACTCCATCGAATTCCTATCCATGTCATTTGTTGTAGTCTTTCTATGATATATTTTTTGTGTTTTTAATATTATACTGAGTCTGATTATTGTAAGAAAATTTTCATTTAATGTCTTTGACTGCATGCATGCTTGGGTAACAAAAGTAATAGTTAAATAAAAAGAAGTCTTCTTTTAGATATAATTTTTATATTTTTCTTATAGTTTCATGTTTCACAGTTCAGGAGGTAACCTTTTATACATATTAAGTAATTTGAAAGGAAAAAAAAAGTCCAAAAATGTAACAAAAAAACTTGTGAAATACGCAATATCTACCCAAAAACTGACCTTTTGGGGTCCAATATAGGATATAGGTATAGAGTTTGTGCTTGGGTTTGGACCTAATAAATAAAATTCAGATTTGAGTATAGATACGGCCAAACCTGCCTTGAACCTACATCATTGACACATCCCTATTTATATGTAAACATAATTATATGACTTTTTATGGTTTCTATGATCAACTTTGGGCTACTTTTGCGCTTCATGTGCAAATAAAATTACACCATAATAGTTTACATGATAAATTTCTTGAGGCTTAGTAGCATACATGTTAGAGAAGAAGCAAGGGAGCTATTTAGGATGATTCATGATGCTAGATTACTACAAATTACCTTGGTTAAGCAGTTAATGCAAATAACGAGACTCTTTTCATCATCACTGACCAATAATGGCACAACAACCTGCAGAGTTTACCAAAGAGAAAGAGCATGATGAAAACGTTTAGCTCAGAAGTTTGTACATGATTAATCGAATTTAGTGAAAAAGTTATAGTGAGATTCACTTACTGTAAGACATCGAAATGGATCATACTGAGCTAACACAATATTCAAACATTGGTGTGCTTCATTTGAAACCTGGAAGACAAACGTAATCAATGGACTAACATACAGCAAAACTACAAATGTATAATGTCAAGGCCAGCTAGAGCAGAAGAGAGAAGTATAATACCTTTGCAACCATGTCTTTGGTCACATGAAGCAATTTTTCAACAACAATTTCGACAGAATCTTCCATCGCCTCTTTCTGAAAGTAATAGAACACATCAGTAAGCCAGAAGGAACAATCTCAAGACTTAAAACTACTTTGCTCCAACAATTGCAAGAAGAATTATTAGCTGAGTGTCCAAAACCTGATTTTTGAGCATTTCAGCTATCAAAGAAAGAGAGAGTTCCCTTGTGGATGAATCAGAATCATCCAAAACCTCAAGCACAGCTGTTAAAATTTGATTGAAATACTGCAGACACGATAACTGAAATTAGTGTCCAAACATCTGACATCCAGTTGTTTAAGCCTACTGGTAAAATAACATATATATGACAAATATCAAAACCAGGAAAACTATCAAACCTTTGATATGAAAACACATAATATTATAATATTAAAATTAGGAACATGTTCCAACAAGATATGCATGAGTGTTCATATGAACTATTCATCACGTATGCCTCGGGAAATGTTAAAAGGTTAATTTACCAAACATAGTACAGATTTGATATGTAGATGTGGTGGTGTTGAAGAATGACTTTGATATTTTTACATAAGGTAACTAAGCAACACATGGTTTATTGGTGAATCTACCATCTGGGATCTCCTAATAATTTGACAGCCTTGACTCAATCAAAACATTGCATTAATCAATGGTTAAACTAAGCTAAAACTAGTGCATCCTTGTTCTCCTTCTTTACAGTTACAGGCTAACTGCAGTCAAAACAAATTTCTTCAAATGCCTTCTCACAAAGTGTAAATATGTTCTACTACACCATATTGTCCTCTCTCGAGAATTTGTGCACTGCTTTGTTGGGTTCTCCTTTAATCCGGACTATAAACTATAACAAAAAAGCTTTATTCTTCATCACATTATACTCCATTTTTGACAAACTTCGATACTTAGTTCTAACATGGATAATGGTAATTCCAAGATTTTATGCCCCAACGGGACAGGGGGCATCCCGGCCGTCCTGTTCCTATGAGAAAACAAGATTGGGATAGGGTCGGGACTTCGAAACCCATCCATACAGGGAGAGAAAAAGAAAGAGAGGAGAAAGAAAGGAAGATGAAGAAAGGAAAAAAGTGAAAGAAAAAAAGAAAAATGAAGAAAAAAAAGGAAAGAGAGAATAAGAAAAAGGAAAAAAAAAGGAAAGAATAAGAAAATGAAACAAAAAGAAAAGAAAGAAGAAAAAGAAAGAAAAAAAGGTAGAAAAAGAAAAAAAAGGAAAGAAATGAAAGAAGAAGGGGAGAGAAAAGGAGGGGATAGCTACCAGGATGCATGACTGGGACAGCTATCGGGACAGGAAGGGATGGGACGAGACAGTGGGTCGTCCCTTCTCTGGAGATACCGAGACACCTCTGTCCCATGGGATTTAAAACCTTGAGTAATTCATTACTGCATACCATGCATTCTTTATACTTCCAATCTATAAGTAGACATTCTCTTCAATTGTTCCTTACCCCAAATAACAACTCACAAAAAGTCCTTTGGGTTTGTTATACACTCATTGAACTTTAGGTTGGCTTAGCCCAAGCTAAGCCCTGATAATGAATTGAAAGGAGGCCCTATATTAGATGATGCTCACACCAAGGCTTGGCCCTTGAAAGGTAAGCCCAGTCTCATCTAAGCTTGAAATTTTCTCACCTCCTTTCTTGTATTCCACTGGAAATCCTATCCCATCCCAATCACTTTCACTCTTAACCTAACACCTAATTCCTGTCCAAATTTTCTGCCTTCTCTCCATCATCAATTTACCAAGTCTGATCTAAACCCAGTAACAAACACCACATTCTCAAGCCAGGAACATACAGTAAAATTCACAAAAAGGAGGAAGAAGATCAAAGGGATGGATGTGAGCATTCATTCAACCAAAATCTGATCCTGCAGCTGTCGTCCTAAGAAAATACATGATAACACATCTTCAACCTCTTTCAAGCATTCAGCATGGCATATAAAGAGAATATGCACTTAAATGAAACTGCTATTGATGGTTTGCCCCAAAGATGGAAAGAGAGAGAAAAAAAGGAGAGTGCAAAGATTACAGGGCACCACCTTGCTGCTACTACTTTCAGGAGAGCGTCTGTCAGAGAGATATGAAGGATGATACTATGATAGTAACTAATCTGAGCAGGTTTTTGAAAATTGATGCTAAGGTCATCTTCTACACAGGTTTGGTTTATTTGATGTTTAATGAAATCAACAAGACTTACTAGGCATAGACAAGCATTCGGTACTTTTTGAAAATATGAAAAAATAGAAGCAGGCTAAGACCAACTTTCATTCAGGATTAAGATCAAAAATCTTGAACCAAATCTTTTGCACACTAGGCGTAGACCAGTCCTCTCGATAACCTTTCATTGACCACAATGGTCCACTCAACTAATGCCTGATAGAAAAATAAGACTAGAAGGGAGTGCCAAAAATACTTGAGATCTTACAGTTCACAAGTGTATGAGTGAAAATTACCCGAACCAAACTGAATCACACCCTTCCCTGCGAAAAAAGCCAAAAGGGGAAAAGGAAAACAAAGGAGAGGAAGATCTCAAATACCCTCAAGTGACATCACTCGAATAATTGCTGTTAATCAAATCAAAACACTGTCCATTTGTGAATGCAACATTCAGCCACTGCTTGTCCTATGTATGTTGAACAACTTTTACTTTCAAACCCAACTGACCAGCAAGAGGCTTTAGGAAAGATAACAACTTGAATATCTTCTATATTACTAATTGAAACTTGAGGTTTCTTGAGAACATCCTCAACACAGCAATCCCAATTTGAGGACACCTCTCAACACAACAATACCAACCCACATAATTCTTTCCAAACAACAATGAGCTCCAATCAACTTCTAGGAAACTGAACCTCTAGCACTATAATCTCTTACATCTCACTCCTTCAGCCATAATAGTCTGAAAGCTTGAATCTAGTCCAAAAAAACCTACTACCTTCAGAGGGAAATAACTACTGGCATATAATCTTGAAAAACACTTCAAACTCCTTACTAAACTACAAACTAACAAATGAATTTGATGGAAGACATTAACAAATAACCCTGCCTCCAATTGCCTTGTCCTCAAGATTTTGGATGCATTTTGATATCCAATAGGTTTGATTGGAGATGATCAAGACAACGGAATACTTCACTTCCCCAGAAACATCTTCACTCTATGTCAATCCAGGTGCTTTATGTACTTGTGAGACTAAAAGCCAAGAATCATACCAGAATTTTCTTGTGGTAAGTCCTACTTTAAATTCCTTGCTAGCTCCCAACATCTGGGCCAGTTTCACTGTACATAACCTTATCGGCGGCACCTCACTAGACCATGAATGGAGCATCCAACAACATGTTCCAAACGGTATTTCTCCTGATGACGCCTTGCCACAGCAAAATCTAATTCTTTCTTCCACAATCATTTTTTTTTAAAGTACTAAAATATCATAGGCTATCACATCTACCTCAGTATTTATGGCAATGATGATCCTGGAAGGAGTTTCTTTTGGACAACAATTTACCAAAGACTGTTGCAGCACAAAACGAAAATTCTACTTCACATATTTAGACAGGTTCACTAGATAAGATTGAACATCTAGTATACAACAAATATCATCTTCTATTCAAGTGAGATAACAAGAGGAAAGTGAGATAACAAGATGAGGAAACAAGGTTCGCTGTCTCAACACTGTTCATGTATTTGTACCAATGAGATACAGCATGGTATGCCCGTACAGAGGTTAGTGTGGAATACATATGCCCCCTGTACTGAGTTTTGAATTGGTACCGGTGCAGTACAGTATGCTTGATACAGGGCAGAACGCACTAGTATGTTGAACCATGTGAGGAAAGTGATACGCACGAATGCCTGGAAAAGGTTGCGTGCAGATGAGCTCCACATCACATTGTGAAGCAGATTCACTTAGGAATTAATCCTAAACTATTTAAATCACTCTTACAAAATGTCTCACAACAGTGATTAAAGAAAAGGAGAGAAACTATCACCAGTGGAACCAGCTGGTTTCAGCTGAAACTAACCAAAACACTAAAATACACATTTAACATTGCAAAAGCATTAGCCACGACTTTTCTATTTCTGGCAGAATGTTTAAATTTCAGTTGAAACTAACAAACAGGTCAATTATTCTGTACAATGACAAAATCAGCTACAAACTCCAATTGAAGATTGGCAGAAGATAATTCTTCGAGCTTTTCCCTTCATGAATCCATGAACTGCACTGTGTGATCCTTTGTATAGCCACAGAAAATGGCACGATTCGCATGTATGGGTGTCATTTTTGTCATATTACTTGTAATATGACAATGGAGTTGTAATTAATCATAACTAAGTTTAGATATATGAGTGATACATGAGACTTTTGATCAACAAAATGCCCTTCATATCAATTGCATAATGCAAATGTGCAACAAGGACAGCACTTGATCAAGACATCGTTGGATGTGAGACTCATATGATGATTCCTTCTCTCTCCACTTGAACCCAGTTACTAATGAACTTTCATCAAATCATCAATCACATGTGAGCAGTGTTAGAAATATGCAGCTAACCTATTTAGCACGTTTAGATGGCATGAGGTTACAGACACATATAACATATGCTATTTCACAAAGACAAAACAACACAAAACAGAATTGGATGACCAAAATCTTAATGTGTGGCCATCAATTGAAGTATCTCCAACAAAGCAGTTAAGTTCTTCCTGGCTTTTTAATTAACTGCCAAAAAAAAACCAAAGGTTTATTCAATAAGAGAGTTGCATATAGAAATTTATTTCATTAAATGGGGTCCTATATACAAAACTGTGAGAGGTAATAATAAATGTGAAGCTTTTGTTAAACAACTATGATATCGGGGGTTTCATGCAAATCCAGTATTCTGTTACTGTCAGCCAAAATTAAATTTCAAACTTTTTAAACAACTCCTCCATAGAGCTGAAACTTGTAGGCCTTTATATCCCAAAACCAAAATCACTGGAGATTAAAAGTGTTGCAGCATCTAGGCTTTCCTGTTCAATAGTGGTAGACTTAATAATGTAAGAAACTTCAACCTACACATAATTAAGAAGCTTCAAGAACTGAAATAACCAGAAAACTCTACCAACTTCTATCTATGATTTATACCTATATTTGGACAAAATTTTTCATATGACCGAAAATGCTTTTATCAAGGAGCACAAGCAGTTACAAATGAAGGCAAAAATGTACCTTGGCCCAGATAGAACCATCATTAACCACCGAAGCGTCAATTAATTGTTGCAATGCCTCACATTTTATAAGACCTGAATTAGCATCAGTGGCGTTGCATATCTATGAAAAAAATTGTATATTATTAGGAAAATTCACATTTGCTACCTTACATATTTGATTTCCTTAAACAACATACTCAACTGAAGATTATCATCAATGAGACATTTTCTAAAGTATAAGATTAACTTAAATACTTACTTGATGAAGAAGCTGGGGAATACTAGGTCCATTAACTGTTTGAGGGCTGCTCTTAACAGAGTTAAGCTTCTCATCAATGATTTCGATGTTTTGAATGGCTTCACCACCATGAGGCAAACCAGCATCCTTGTGCCCATCAGAACTTATCAGTCTATCAATATCTAAACGTGGAGTTGTTATGGAACTCTCATGATCCATGCTACAATCTGTTTCTAGGTGTATCATCTTTGACCCAGTACTGTCTAATGTAGAGTCAGTATTGAGCTTTAATTCACCAATTTTGGGACCAAGAACCTCTATGTCAGAGCTAACTTCAATAGTTTGATAAGAATGTTTTTGAGTTTCATTAGATGCTGTCCGAGCAATGGAAGTATCATGTTGGGTTGATTCTTGCATAGAACTCCACTTTAGTGCTCCTTCACCATCAACTGAACCTGCTGAATGCCGACCAAAATGGTAGCCTTTCTTCAACATCACAACATAGCCTTCCTCAGAAGATGTTCCAATAATATCTGCCTGATCATAAAAAGATTTGGGACGTTGACGTTCTTTCTTATTCTGCAAGAAGTTCACTAGATCAACCTCTATACGAGGTGTATACTGCTTAAGTGCCCGCCTCAAAGAGTTCTGGTCTTCAACTGACAAACTGAGAACAAAATTCAACACCGCAGCTGAATCAAAATGGGAATAAACTGATATGATGCCAGATATAGAAGCTTCTTTCAGTTTTGTGTTTTTATCATTGACTAAAGGTGCTAATTTAGCAAGCCATAGCTTAAGAAAACCGCTATTACTATAACCATCAGAATTCATTGCACATTTGTTGAAGGATTTATTTGCAAATTGAATGACAGCCAATTTTGCCTTTGGAGACCTCTGTTCATCCAGGGAACGAAGAAGAGCAGGAAGCAGTGAATCAATACTGTATGTACTACCAACAATTTCCAAGGTTGTTGAACTTGGTTGCCTAACCAACTCTTTCGGGTCTATCAATCGAGAAAAGACATGTGGTAAGATTCTCTCGAGATAACTCTCAAAAGATTTTCTGCATGCTGGAATAATTTCCGCAAGTGTGGAAAGAGCTGCCTGTGCAACTTTGTGGTGAGGATCATCCAAGTATCGGAAGAACAATTTCATGACTTTCTCAAAACTCTGTGTAACTTCTTGAATACCTTTAGGCCCTTGCTGCAACAGAGTTCGGAGATAACTAAAAGCAGAAACCCTAGCTACCCAATCTGAACTTGGACTGAGACCCTCAGTGAGTGCATCGTTTAAAGATGCTGGACCATCCATATAATTAGACATTTCACTCACTAGGACTTGATTATCATCAAAACTGCTTCTACCACTTGAAGAAGCTCTTCCTGTCACCTGCTTTCTCAAAAGAGGCCTCTGAAAATTAGGAACATAATTACTTTGTGAATCCTTGTAATGTGTCTCAAGATACTGTCTATCTATATGCATATTAGGTAATCGCCTAGATGATCTGATATCAGCATTATCTTCAATAGTACTTCCCTCTTGCAGCCTTTCAGACGATCTTTTCATGTAAGGCAATGACAAGGCTGATAAGCAATCAGATGACAGATGACTGGCATAAGAAAATTTGGAAAGGTCCCTTGCAGCTTGAACCTGAGGGTTTGTGGGATTGATGAAGTTTGAACCACCATTCCTTGTGCCCCCTCTCAAAGTGTTACCTGTAGTTGAATCAGTCAACACTGGATTCTGTAAAGAGAGATGATTTGAAGCAGGAGCAACCATAGTAAATGGTGGATCATGAACAGATGGAGAGTCAACTCCTGCACTAGGAAAAATAGGTGGAAAAAAAAAATTAGTTCTTTTGGACATCCTCGGCAATTATTACAATGACATAACGAGCAATAATTTCAACAGATATTCATACTATAATCAGCAAATCAGCAATCCAGATGGTTACCTAGATCCAAGCTGGTTGAGTGTGAACTTGAGGAATTATGCTTCTCAGATATATTTGCACCTCTCAACAAACTTTCAATGGCCGAAACCTTTTGTTTGCTCGCATGAAGCATCCTTTCCAGGCTTCTATCAGAACTTTTACCAAGTGGCTTTGATTGTGATAGAAGAAGGCCGCCTGAAGAAAGAGGTGTCCCTGAAGCAGTGCTTGCACTTTTTTCCATTGCAACAATAGCAGAAGTACCATATCCAGGTATACTTGGAGTACTAGCATGAGAAGGAGCACGTGATAGCTGTATGCCTCTGTCTCTAAGTGAAGGAGAAGCATATCTTTTGTGCATACCTCCATCTTCATCATTTATTATCTGAAAAAAGTTACATCATAATAATTATCAAAATTCAGAAGAAACAATAGGAATTTCTTATACCTTAAAAAGATGGTGTACCCTTTGAATGACAGGATCGAAGGATGAATAAAGACGACGTGAACGCTCTGGCCAAGTTTTTGCGAACATCCGATAGCAACTTCGTGCAGTTGAACGCACCTACCCAGTTTCAATAAGCCATTTATCGCTTTTAGACATGACATAACCAAGTCATTTGTATAATAATATAACTTTATCAAATACAGAAAGCCTACAGTCCTGCTAATGTTAAATTATAAACTTCAATAATAACCATAGGCAAAAGGATGTTTCTGCTGATATTATGCAGAAAACTAATCCTCAGATAATAAAGGCTGATACAAGTGTCTATCTCAACTTAGACATGGTTATGTGGTTATAATTACTTCAACTTCGTTAACCTATTCCTAACATTTCTTCACATAGAATCTGGAGTATAAGAAATACTTTAGGTGGCAAGATATGATACAAATCATTGGAACAAATGATAAAATCTGAAGTTACCAAACATATCACTACTTACTAAATTAAACAAGACTTTTCAGCTTTGATTATTCAGTTCAAACTAATTAGTCCTTGACGCTCTCTCTCTCTCTCTCTCTCTCTCTTTCTCTCTCTCAAGGTTGTTTTTTTTAGGTTGTGCTTAACTGCTTTTTAGCATTTATGTCATCACATTCATATTCTACTTTTCTTCTCCACTTCCCCTCCAACATTTTTCCAATATTAAAACATCAACCTTATTAGTATTTTGTGATAAATTCCCTTAACTCCAAAATGCCATAACCATCTATCCATTTCCCCACTATTTGGGGTCGGCTCTTTAACTCTAAAATGCATAATGCAATATTTCATAAGCATTCTCCCCATTAGCTCCTCTAATATGACAAACATCTTACTGTGATATTTTTCACATGACAATCTTCGATAAGTATTTATTTGCTCTAACGGAAGCCCTGTTTTTATTTGTCATCCTGCTAAAGTGCATATAAATACTCTAATATTCTAACTCAAAAGCTATACTGATCTACAGGTATAAAATGCTCCGATAATTTCCTTCCATATACCATTTTATCACTCACCAGTTACCACCATTATCAACCATGGTTTTAAGTTTCAGCAGGAACTCCAAAACCAAAACTTTCTAACCAAGAACCAAACCTGGTTTCAAAGCTTTGGCCAAAAATAACTCATTAAGCCAAATATGTTGTATGGATGAGTTCCTTTCTCATTTTGTTTTTATTAATTCATTTCATCAGACTTTGTGAAGCATTTTTTTCAATATTAAACTCAGATTTTTTGTACTTTGAGCAACTTTCAAAGCATCATGGTGTCAGATACCACATTTTTTTTTTTTTGGCATATGTTTGACTATCCTAGATCTCAAATCTCATACACATTCCAATAGATATTTTTCAGATTGAGGGTTGAAGTCCAATATCTCTATTGGTAATTATTGGTATAGTACTATACTGTACTGATGCACGGTATGGTTCTTCATTTTAACATAGCAGACAAAAGGTGATGTACCATGCATCAGCAGGGACCAGCATCGAGAGGCATAGTGATACTGGTAGCTTACCAATAGGGTATGGCTGGTAAGTGGTACGCACCAATACCTAAATCCTTGTTTAAGATTGTCATCAAAAGAATAAAAATGATTTTATTTTATTTTATTTTATAAATTACACCTCTTATTTGTTTCCACATGAAACAATTGAAACCACAAATATAAGTCCCAAAACATACAAAATGCTCTAAAATTAAGTCCAACCTTACCACACATCACTATGGACCAGTATTGAAAGGCATAGTGATACTGGTAGCTTACCACCAGGGTATGGCCAGCACTAAGTGGTACGCACCAATACCTAAATCCTTGACTTGTTTAAGATTGTCATCAAAAAATAAAATGATTTGATTTTATAAATTACACTTTTTATTCATTTCCACATGAAACATACAAATGCTCTAAAACTAAGTCATACCTATTTTATTTTCTTGTTTTTTACTCTCTTTTTAACTTTTATATTTGAATTTATTTAACTGTCAAAATGGGAGATGAAGCTGTTCAAACTGAAAATCAAGCTATGTTTGAACCTCATTCCAACGTGTGAATTTACATCGTTCCAACCTGTGAATTAACACTATGCTGTCCATAAGCAACATGTATTACAGGACCTTTATGTGGATACCAAGAATCATATATTTGATACTCAACAAAGAGGGCCTAAAGACTGAAGCTGAGTAACAAGGTTCACTGTGCTGGTGCCCAAGGTTTTAAATCCCGTGGGATGAGACTATCCCAATTTTCTCATAGAACGGGATGCACCACTATCCCGCGCAGTCCCACCACATCCTGACACTTGGTATAGAGGCTATCACAAGATGTCCCGATTGGGATGCTAGCATGCTCGTGGGACGGCCCTATCCCAACACATGAAATGGTACCCTATCCCGGTTTCCAAGGATCCAAAGATACAGAGATCCCAAAGGGATGTCCGCAGAACACCGGGACAAGGTCGGGACAAGGCCATCCCGCTAATGTTTCAGCGTCCCAATCAGAACGCCTTGAGACATCCTCTATCCAAGTGTTGGGACAAATGAGACAGCAACGCGTCCTGCTCCATGAAAAAATCGGGACAGCCCCGTCCCACGAGATTTAAAACCTTGCCTGAATCCTTGCCGGTGCTAATACTGAAGCCCGGACTAGTCGGCCAGCGATATGATTTGGTAACCCCCATGCAATTCCATGTCAGGCTCGAACCGACACAGAGAGAGTGGAGGGAGAACGGGAAAGAAAGAGATAGAAGGGGGAGAGAGAGGACCTCTGAAGGCTGCTGGAGGGCAGCCGTGCTCACTGTGCCACTGTCGAGATCAGTGGAAGCCGGAGAGGGCGGCGAGAGGGGAGGGAGAGGAGGCCACCATCCCACACGAAGGCTGGTGAAGGCCAGAGGGGTTACGTCCTCCTTCTGATCAGAATAGAGGCTTCAAATCCTGTTTCATATTTTTTGGGAAGATTTATTAGGTGAAGTCAGCAATCAGTTGCCAACTTCCCTGTTTTTTTTATGGGGGATTTTTGGTTGAAATCAGCACGATAAATCCCTCCAACGGCCTCCTCTTCCTCTCATTCCCTACCTTTGCCCTCCTACGGCTTCTGCCAAGCTCGGCAGCGGTGTAGCTCGACTACCCTCCATAGGCCCTTACCTCGCCTTCCCTCCCCCCAGCTCTCTCACTCCTGTCTTTCCTTCTCCCTCTCTCCCACCTCGCCGATTTCTCGTTTCGAATGCCAGAACTGTCCCAATCAGCTATTGATGCTGTTTAGCATGCCCCAAAGCAAGCGATTTGGGGGGTTCGATGAACCTATCCAGTAAAGGTCCATTTACACTATACCCTTGCCAATCCAATCTAGTCTGAAGCACTTTACAATCCTTCAAATGACCATGCATGCCTTTAAGATTCAAGAACACTTTCCTTTGGCTCAACAATCACCAACTTAACTCCCATACACAAGCCTTGTGAAAGCCAATAAACATATGTTCAACAAGTTCACTCAATTTTCCAACCAACTGCCTCCATGGAAGGAAAAAATGAAATGTGAAATAAAAAATTAGATATAAAAAGAAATATTATAATATAAATGAAAAAAGAATAGGAGAAAAAGAAAAAGCAAAAGCGTATAAGGGCTATGTTACATGGATTCGGTTATGAGTGTTTGGTTGGCTATATGTCCATATGCCAATCCTTTAAATCTTCCAAAAGAGTCTTTTTGTGGACCCATAGCCAGGTGACTTGGACACAATCATTTCTAACTGGAGGGTTCTGGTGCTTTTGAGTAAAACAAAGAGTCCAGATAGCATACAAGAGGACCCCATAAATAAAAACACATCCTTACCCAAAAGGAAAACAAAAAAGAAACAACAGTTATAATAGCAAGCAGAAACCAGAGAAATGGTAACGGGTCCTCTAATTTAAATTCTTGATACACTTGATCAGTTTTGACAATGACCGAAAGGAAGATTATCTTTTCAATTCGAAAAAATTAATTAAAGAATTTCTTTTTCCATTCACTACTTAATTTAACATTGCAAAGAAAATAAGATTTTTTTTTTGTGCTGCTAGACATGTGTTGATGTTATTTCGGAAGAATATTAACACCTTATGTATATCTTTGTTCATGATTTCTTTAAGCAAATTTTAGCAAAAGATCAATTACAATAGCACGCACCTCACTCATTGCATCTGCCACACAGCACTTTATAAGATCTTCATAAAGATCAGCTGAACGTTGTATTTCCAGAAAATCAGCCCAATACTCTAGTATCAGAAGTGCATATTCACAACACCTGATATAGTGGATAAGAATAATTGAATAATGGCTGGAGCAAAATTATCGACTATTAAATAGGATATAGTCCTACCTAGCACGAAGAACTGCACTCCGATCATTCTTCGCAGCATCAGCTATCCGAGGAAGAACACGAGCAACCTTGCAGTTACGCAACATCTGGAAAAATCACATATTAGTAAAAGACAGACAACATATCTCATGATTAGTGAATGTCTCCTTTTAAGGGAAGCAAAAGTTCTATCGTCTCATACAGTTTTTATGCAGTTGTCTGCAGACTCCGCGATCACAAGAACAGTTATCACCACAAGCTTAAAAAGCACCTGAAAAGTAACTCAAAAGTTAATAATTATTCAGGAGATTAAGATCATACTCTCAGAGATAAGAGCAATTTACCGGAATGAACATCTCAGCACAAGCCTCAAAGTCCCCCAAAAGTTCTTTTGATAATAAGCATAGCAAATGGCAGGCCTAAGGATAGGAAGCTGATTTATCAAATAGCAAAGACTGAAATTCCATGTTATCTTCTCAATGCAGTACATTGTTAGAAAATATTCAAATAACTAGTGTAACGAACAAGGAGATAGGCACACAATTTGGTTTTAAAATAAGAAATATATTACCACCAATACATGTAAATGTCAATTTAGTTTATGATCACGAGGGATAAACATAACAAAACAATTATGATCAAGGTTTTAAATACTGTGGGACAGAGGTGTTCCAATATCTCTATAAAACAGGACACCCCACTTCCCATCCTGTCCTGATAGCAGTCTTGGTCGTGCATCCCAATAGATATCTTCTTTCCTTTTTTTCTTTCTTTTTCTTTACCTTCCTTTCTTTCCTTCCCTTTCCTTTCTTTTTCTTCTTCTTTTTCTCTCCTTTCTTCCTTCTTCCCTTCCTTTTTTTCTTCTCCTTTCCTTTCTTTCTTTCATTTTTCTTCTTATTCTTTCCTTTCACTTTTATCCTTTCTTCATCTTCCTTTCTTTTTTCCTTTCTTCTTCTTTCCCCGCATGGATGCGTTTTAGAGTCCTAACCCCATCCTGATCCCATTTGCTCATAGGAATGGGACAATATGGCCGAGATGCCTTCCATCCCATTAGGACGTAAAACCTTGATCATGACACCCATGTTCATCATTAAAATGTTCATGAAACCACAAAATGATGTGAGATAATATCAAATCTATTGGTATAGATGAATGGTTAAACATATAAACATATAAAGGGCCACACATATGGTCTTAGTATACAAAAGTCCATGAAATGCACTGCAAAATTATTTTAATTCAGAAGGGAAAGGTTTCCTCTAAAATTCAAAACAAGAAAACACACACACACACACACACACACACACAAAAGATTCCCTTAGATGCCATGTACGAAATTCACTCTATGCAGCTTACGAACAGAATATCTTCAACATTTGGTTATTAAATACAGGTACATAATTTGTATTGGTTGTCACAAAGGCCTCAGGAAACTGTGTGTAGATTTCAGGATATAGATATATAACCTGAACTAGAACATATATCCTCAACCACAATGACATAACTTACAAAACTTAGTAAGTTCAACATATCATACCTAGCTACTTCAGTACATGGCAAATCTATAACAGAGCCAACTTAAATGCCCTACGATAAAAGCTTAAGAAAAGACCTTTGTCATAAACATAAAACATCAACTATGACCACATACCACATCTACCACAACCTTCATTTATTGCATAAAATAGACTAGAAGAGAATGCACATAAGATTTCACATTCAAAAGTATCAGACTGGAAAACTGGGATTGGCTGTTATCTTAGACCAAACATGAATACCATTTGGATAAAGCTAGTTCATCACTTCATTGGCATATGCTATTTATAATATATTATTCTAAAATGAAATAAAGAGATGTGTTTCATAATATATTAGAATCAGCTTTAAGGAACCCATTTTGCCAGCTGTCAAAAGCCATCACCACACAGCATGGTGACAATCTATCCACCATAACAAAATTAGAATTGAGAGCACACCTGTTTACTATGCTAGAACGTCGATCTGATAGCTGAGTGCTTAAAGGAGTAACTAACTGCTTTAAGAGCATAGGAAATGACGGATAATCCGCAGCACCTGATAGAAATTCAATCAGACTTGGACCAAAAAAATCATAGAAGTAACAAAGTAATGTGACCATAAATCAAAAAAAATATATATATATATATATATATATATATGTGTGTGTGTGTGTGTGTGTGTGTGTGTGTGTGTGTGTGTGTGTGTGTGTGTGTAACTGTTAAGTAGTGAATCACTACATAGAAAATGCATTATCCAGTAAGGATGAACTAGGACACCAAATGCAACACTCACAAGTCACTGCAGCAATACAAATATGAGATTCCTGAGAAGGAAACAAGGGGGTTACCACTTTGCAAAATCATACATATTCTGAAAAGATGAAAAAGGAAATATTCACAGGTTGGTTAGCTTAAGTTTCAGCTACTCCCATTAGCATAAAGTGCAAGGAGAACAAAATATTGATCCAAAGTTGAGGAATACAAGATTGAAAAATAGTTTTAAGAAGAGCAGAGGTGAGGAATTGAGGATGCATATAGTCCAATTAAAACGAACAACACACATGAATGTTCTACATGGATCAGCCCAAAAGTATGAAACTGGTCCATGAGGTGATAGTTTTCAAGAAATGGCGCAGCCACAAGTTTTCCGAATGAAGCCAGGTATATTCCACAAGGATTGCAATCATCTACTAACAGGATTTTATGTTCCCATTAAATCAAAATGCTTTGCCTGGAAGTTTTGGCTCAAATTAATCCAAAATCAACTCCAGTTTCAAAATTGTCAGGAAAGCTGAAACCAACCACAGACTTGCCTGGAAGTTTGTTGTTTGCTGGAACAACAAACAAGTCTCATGACAACCCTCACAAAACAGGAATAGCTTACTGGAAATTTCTACCCATAGAGATCCACAAAATCCAAGAACATCCCTTCACCCCAACTGCAATTATTTCAGCATAGCACACAATTAGATATCCTACCAATATCCATGAAAAGAAGGAAATGCTATGCACGTGGAAATAGAGGACAAGACAATGGAGCAATGACATTGTCAAATGTTCTGATACTCAATTATCACAGAATTGCTATGTAACAACACTTAGATACCATGGATTCAATCAAAATCTAGAAAAGGTTTTCTTTTCCCAAAAAGGCTTTCTTTTCCCAAGTACTGCCGGAGTTAGGTCCAGAGGAGTGACAAATAAGAGATCACAACATAAATGACCACCTCTCCTAGTAAATTGAATACAGGATATAAAGTCATCCTTGCATATGCATGGAAGTGAAGGGAAAGATCTACATGGTAAAACTTCGATCCAGAATTCAAGTGCATATGCTAGTATAACCAAATAATAGACAACCTTGAAAAAAATATGACACATAAACAGTAATAGCCCAATCCACACAAGGGAGTAATATTGAACCCCTGGTGTATAAACACTCCTAGCAAAGTGAGTTCAAGCTAAACAATTCCAGGCTCCTCCAAAATTTGCCGAGCAAGAAAGATCATTTCTTCTAACCATCAAAACAACAACACCCTCTATATATGATCCCTCAAGCTGATTATCCAAATCAGATAAAGATTTATTATATAACAATATCTATGATACAACCAGACTTTAAAACATCAAGGTTTCAACTGGAAAAAAAAAATGTGCTGGGGAGGTCTTAGGTATTTAAACAAGATCAAGCATCACAGTTAATAAACTTCTAGCTAGCCTTCTTGGGTGAGATCATGAGTGATGCATGATGTTTTTGTTTCTGAATGGGCTGTTCCCTCATGAGGATATCAGGGCATAAATGGGGGGAGTGTTTGAGGACCTGTGTGGGTGTGCATGTAGTTTTACATCGGTTGTGCACTAGAGAGGTCCCAGGTATTTAAACAAGGCCAGATACCCCAATTAATGACCTTCTAGCTAGCCCTTCTAGGTGAGGTCTTAGGTCATCACAGAACTATATCTTTATTTTTTTTAACCTCAATTAAGCTCGAGAAAAGATATCAGACACTTGCTAATTGCTATATGGATGGTATAGATCCTGACATGAAACAAATTCTTCTCAATCATTATTAATGCTCTGGAGGTTCAGCTAAAACTTCAAAACTGAAACAGAACTTTGCTTTTGGCTGAAGGAGATCAAAATTATGGTTGGTAATTAGTGAAACTATTTTTTTTCACATCCTAATTTATCATATAAGGCTATTTATGCAAAATTTTCATCATTTCTTCAATTTGTCTAGATATGAAGAAGCATTCTCTAAAATTTGAAATATTGCAATATTAAACTATAATGAGAAGGAAAAACCATTTTTAGCATCACTTTTGCTATCCTAGAGCTCAAATGTCATATATATTTACATTGCCATTAAACAACAAAATGTGAAACTATGTTCTAAGCATGATGTTTTTATATTTTATCAATCAAAAATAAATGTCCTTTGAGAAACCACTCGCTAATAAATCTGGAGATTCCAACCAACACAAATATAAGTTAAAATGATGTGGTTTAATTTTTTTCTTTTTTACTTCAACACTTTTCTGATTTTTTTTTTTTTGAAAAAAAAAAAAAGATACAGAACTGAGGTTTCAATATTTGAATTATGAAAAGAAGCAGTTAAGCATACAGGAGCATATACTAATTAGTGCAACAGCCCAAAGAGTGGTGGAAAACTTGGTTAAGAAAACAATTGATATAGTGCATAAAATCTTAGATCAATTGATCCAGCACTGCATGCATAAATGGAAAATTTGCCCCTATAAGGTCCTTTCCTCATACATCACTTGAAGTATCTTGGCAGCAATGGCTTTTTAATGCAAGGGAAAGAACATCAACAATAAATGTAATTAAACAAATGAAATCATCTCAAGGCAGCTAGGAGATGCTAATGACTATTCCTATACACAAGAAGAAACACATCAACAAAATGATAAATAAGATTCTGATGCTTGAATTTAAAAAACAGAAATGTTCTGATGAAGTAAAACCTCCAAAGACCAGGCCTTCAACTCTTTGCATGGCAGCTATTCGAAGTGACCAGTCTTTTTCTGGTACTAGAGTGGATGCAATCTTCTCAATTTCCTTGATCAATTCCTTTTCAGAGTACACTTTAATTGGGTCTACTGGCTTTTCAGTAACATCAATTTCTGAAATTAATCAGTAAGAAAACAGAATATCATCCAGAGGCATAAAATTACAGAAAATTATTTGGAAAAAGAGTAGCACCATAAATGTGTGGATTTACAAAGTGTGTGCCTGCACAATAAAATTCGAATGCATAGTATAATCTTCAACAAGATATTCTAGTTGGAAGAATTCATATGAGCCAAATCAAATGTTTATTAAGCCTGAATAACTAGTTTATTTTCAATTATTGAGAATAATTACCACTTTGGTCAATGAATGTCTGTAGATGCGAATGCCGAAAAAAGATCAAAACAAACAATTAAAAGTTCCTTCCATTCAAGGATAAGAAACAGCATGCAAATTGTCAGAAACATATTAAAAAAAAAAGCTTACATCATTTGTACGGGCTATGATTTATCAAACAAAAGTCCAACTACATCTTTAGTAACAACTATTTAGAAGATCACACAAAAGTTCAGCAACTCAAACTACTGCCCCCAATTCCTCCCTCCCAATGAAAAAAACACATACACAAACAAAAAACAAGCTATTTCCCCTTGTTGTTTCAATTTGTAACTGCTCTGTCTGCCTAATTTTCAATCCTAAAAAAAAAAAAGTAGGCGTTTCAGTTGCAGTTAGAACGTATATTGACATAAATTTTGGGAGTTGCCTTCAATATACACTGCTTAAGTTTCAAGATATATTTAGAATACCTAAAATGTACACACTGTATCTGGAAAACACAAAACATGATTTGTTAGAAAGCAGAATTAAACTTTGCAACTAGGATAACAATTTGATGAACAACAAATTCAAAAAGTTCCACCGACATGAGCATGCGTGTGGGTGTGTGCTACCCTAATATTAGGAATGCAGGCAAAGATTTTCTTCTCTCAGAATATGGTACATGGAAACATATTCAAAAATGCTAAAACTAAAATAGTACAGATAGGAATCCAAAAAGATTCTGTTTTCAAAGTAAATTATCTTTGCCCATATATTTTCCACGATATGAATTTCAATACTAAGTTAAATGATTAAGAATAGCACTCCGGGCATTGCCTCATTCTCAAACCTCCAACTTTTGCAAAGCAGAAGACATAGCAGGGACAGTGTCAAACTCAGTTAATTACTTAACTGAGTGGATCCTTCAATAGCACATGCAAATGGTTTGTTTTAATATTTCCACAACACGAATTTACAAGGAAAAAGAAGACCAACCTCCTGAGAACAAGGATTCCCTTGGAATGCTCTTGGTCTTTGGACTGCTCCTTTTCTGATTAGAAGTGAATGATTTCAGTTCTGTAGAGATAAAATGAGTTCCAACTCCATTGGACGGACGAACCTTTGATTCTAATTTTTCTAACCTGGAATTCATCTCTTTCATCTGCAGTATAAAAGTGATATCAAATCATGAACTTTATAATCAATCAACCTGTCAAAAGCATTGGAAAAAACTCTCAAAAGCTTAGCCATTAAATGAGCTACAAGCTTAAAAGCAATTATAGAGTCACTGCATTAGGTACACCAAAGTCTTGGATGATTACCATGGATGAAGGAAGATGGTAACGCTGCAATTCTTCATGAAATTGAGGTCCAACATATATATACATCTCCTACAATGAGAGAAGCAATAAGTTGTCTAGTTAACATGTTTGAATCATCTAATTTGAAATACCATGTGTTTTATTGCTAACAGCCCATCATTTCCAGCAAATTGCTTTTCTATCAAAATGTTTGTCCATCATGTCCTACAAGCATGTTGACCAATACACCTCTTTCTTTTCTTCCCTTGTCTTTGGCCAGCATGTAAATACGAATGCAAATCTAATATTTACTGGTTCCAAAATTCAAAATTCCCATAAAGAAGGAGGTCTCCAAACTTCCATTGGACTTGGAAAATGCCTAAATGATGAGAAGGGAAAGCAAGGTTTTCCAAAAGAAGATTATGTTCATAGCACAAACTTTAAGCCAACCAACCAATTTAGAAAACAATTTCTAAGCTATATACCTCATTCCAATGATAAAAGTTCTTATTAGTACGGACAAGCCTTTGATTCCTCAAAACAACATGAGTTAACATCATGTAATGGATTAAACAGAGTTCTTGCATCAAGAGTTCCATAAGCCCCCTATTGGTTAGTTGCCAAACTTCCATTGGACTTGGAAAATGCCTAAATGATGAGAAGGCAAAGCAAGGTTTTCCAAAAGAAGATTATGTTTATAGCACAAACTTTAAGCCAACCAACCAATTTAGAAAACAATTTCTAAGCTATATACATCATTCCAATGATAAAAGTTCTTATTAGTATGGACAAGCCTTTAATTCCTCAAAACAACATGATTTAACATCATGTAATGGATTAAACAGAGTTCTTGCATCAAGAGTTTCATAAGCCCCCTATTGGTTAGTCATGGAGACATGGAGTATCAAGATTTGATAATAATGGACACAACAATCATTTCATTCGTAAAAATAACATTGATCATGATGAAATCATGGATTGAATAAGGTCCTGTTCCAAATGTATTACGAAGTCAGAAAGATAGTAGCAATGCAACCAAGGAAAAGTTAGCTTTCAGCATGTTAATTATTTTTGTTATTTAGACCATGGATTTTATGTCCAGCAAACATGATTTCCTTGTCTTTGCTTTTTACACATTAATCATCCACAACAGCACCATGCAAGTTCTAAGCTACCCAGCATGCTGCATGTGAAGCTGGAGTAACCTATACTTACACAAATTTCTTTATGAAGTTTACGAGCACAAAAAAGGTGTTAGAATTCCACAACCATACCCATCAAGGTTCCCAATTATTAAAGGTCAGATTTATAGGATCATCATTCACCGAGCATCCCTATTTAGAGCTATATCTCTGATGTCACCACAGTTTGATCATGATCAAGTGCATTTTGGATTGTCTCATGTCTTTTAATTATTGCTTATTCCCACAACATCTCGATTTTCTTACATACAGAACCCTCTCCATATCCTTTCTCACAAGGCAATAGGACAAATGCACAGAAATTATATAGTAAATGACAAGTGAAAACAAGACATAAAAGCAAGTTCACCCATACAAACCTCAATACACAAGGTCGCAGCTTCCCTAATGCTATTGTTAGGGTCATTCAGCAATTGCAAAACCTGTATAGCAAAAACAAGTCAACCGCATATGTTTATGTACATAAATTACAAAAATAAAAGACATACAAGAAATGGTAACAACTACACATACTGGAGGAAGTATAACTCGCTGAAGAGTGGGCTCAGTAGTAGCAAAAAGACTAACTGCTGTTGTAACTGTGCGCGCAAACTCTTCCCGAACTCTCCAACTTTTGTGCATCCAAGCATAACTCCCAGCTCTTTCAACAATGATCGTGGGTGATGAAACCTGATTAGGATGAACCTTAATAGCTTAACCACATCATAATCCTCTTTCCAGAAGTTATGTAAAAGGATCCCACAATTTAGAGTTCGTAAGCAAGAAATAAACCAAGAATATTCATTCCTTTATGAACACAAACGCAATTACTCAACCTCAATTTATAAGAATAATAGTCAGATATATAGACATACAACTTTGTCCTTATATAAAAAGCTCAGAGTTGGGGCAAAAAATACACGTACAAATGAACTGTTTCAAAATGTATTAATGTTGACGTATGGTGAAGACGTAAGGGAGGGAAATGTGAGCAAGAAATCTGGTTTACAAATAGAAAATGTTGAGTTTAACATTCCAAACTACCCACAATTTCATCAATAACCACTATAAGTTTGTAAAAGCATTGAAGAAAAACAGATTCGGAAGTCTTGATGTTTCGAACATCAACTGAGCCCCATCAAAGGCATAGCACTTCATGAGACATTGAACAAAAGTTCCCCCAACCAAAATAGGGAAGAATAAAAAAAAAAAAAAGCTTAAAGCCACCACCTTTTTGTTACCCGCAGAAATTTTGAAAAAAGCAACCAAAGAAGCTCTGCACTTCTTCTAGGAAGAAGAATGAGACACAGATCCATCGTCCTAACTGACATCCATCTAGGAAAAGGTTTTCCATTCCCATTGAAAAAAAAAAAAAAGCCCCCACTTTCTGAGATTTAGGCAGAACATTGACAGATCCATGAAGCATTCAATTCACACTCAAAACCCCAAATTTCAAAAGGCCATCATGGCATTCTTATGCACTCCCCAAATCTTCCTCTTTTTCTCATTCAAACCACACAAGTTCTCCTGACAAGACTAATAATTTGTACAAAATCTCAAAGGCTGGAAACTAGAACATTAAAAATTAAGAAACGCAAAAAGGAGATATATATATATATATATATATATATATATATATATATATATATATATATATATATATATATATATATATATATATATTGTTTAGGAAAAATCCTGAATCCCTAACCTCCATGAGGGTGATCAGAAGCTGTCGGGCGGCATCCCGGACGGGTTGCTTCCCATCACCTAGCCTCTCGACGACGGCGGGCACGAGACCATTAAAATGGAGCTTGAAGTGCTCCCCGGAGAGCACAGCAGCGGAGGACAGCGCCTGGAGCGCGCCCTGGGACACCCGGAAATTGTTGTCCTTGAGGAGATCCATGCAGCAATCGACGAGGGCCGTGACCTCAGTCGACGACAGACTCTTCGTAGACGCCTCCAGTAGCTGGTGAAGCCGCTCCACTCCGGCCATCCGCTCCTTTGTGTCCTTTGCCCGCGCCATTTCCATGGCCTCCTCCATCTCGCCCCCGGGGGAGAAGAACCTCGAAAGATTCCCCCTAGGGTTAGTGCTTCGGATCTGGACAATGTCCTTGGCGATCGGATCTGGCGGAAAAAATTTAGGGAAAAATCACAAGAAATCGAGCCATCGCGTGAGAGAGAGACCAGGCGAGCGAGAGAGAGAGGGGATGGGATAAGTTGGTGGAAGTTTGGCTCTTGGCTACTCTTTCGCTGGATATGCCCGGGGATGGAGCGAGCAAGGGTGAGAGAGAGAGAGGCCGAGCAGCGTGGAGTGACTGTCTTGGAAATCGCCATTAAAAGTTGATATTATTTACAAAACGGTGCCACCCCTTCCCTTTTCCCCGTCCGTTCCCGAACGTTTTTCCTTCCAGCCCACCGTAGGTGTGGATATTTTATCGGTTATTTTCTGCATGGAAATTCATATACGTGGAGAAAATAGCTGCGGCTAATTCTACACGAATCTTGCAACGCGCCCAGGGGACGAAGATATTTATGCGGACGTCTTAAGAGAGAAGCATGCTGCGATCGTACGAATCATCAAGCTATGGAAAGTTCTGGAATTAGAGATTCAGTGAATATTTAACCCTATTGTTTAGTAAATTTACGAGACTAGCCAAAGTTCTGCTCCCTCTCCCCACTGCGCCTGAGAAGTGAGAACTCCGAATAGCTGGCACCAAGGAGAAACAAAACTTATCTGCGTCACACACGTGGCTAATTATTAGCCTCAAACTTATAAGGTCAAAATGTGTCAATATTTCTGGTTTCAGTCGCCGGTTGTGCTGCCAATTATGACCCATGGAGAAAGAAGCTAAAATTCTTCTCGTTGCATGCCACGTGGCAGTTTCAACGGGGGTGCGTTACGTTCAACTCATGTCTGGACCTCATATGGAGTCATCTCAGCTGTCCATCAGGTGCCCCTATGACTGGCGCTGAAGAACGGTATAGATTGCTAAGATTGGTGGACCCATGGGCGATGGATGGGCGCACTAGGGGGAAAAATAAAAGAGATGACACGCACTAAAAAAACAAAGGTCCGTTGGGAGGTAACCATCATTTGGTTGGTGCGGAGTACCCTGTCGTTGTTGTTTCTGGAATTGATGATGGTGTCTAACATCTTCTTTGATGCTTGCAGGGGCTTAGCACAATACGCATTCTGTATGTTGGATGGCTGGGATCATTCCAATTAACGTGATTGTTACAACTTAGTGCTAGCGTGGATGGTACGAGTGCTAAAATTACTGCAAGTCCATGATCTAGTCAAGTTTCCCACTGCAACCATGTACCCAGATGTTACCATTGTAATACGAGGGTTAACCATCCCGGCCATTGCTTGATCTCATAATTTTTTGGGAAATCACACATCATTTTGATTAACATTTCTAATTTATGTTTTAACGTGATCCAGGGAATGACAAAATTGGCCATATGATGGCATGTTTAGCGTTATGAAGGGTATTTTCTAAATATAATGAACAACCATTATCAAAGGGTGAGAAAAATAGTATAAATTAGTTTTGAGATTTTTTAGATGGATAATGTGCTGAACGAGCTACGTTGGTGTCACTGAGATCCTTATTTCTTTTTTTTTTTTTTTTTCTTACTAAGACAAACGGTCATATCATATGAATACATTCAAAATCACTAAAAAGTAAAGCATTTTTTAATGCCCTGGAACTGACATGAATTTGGTTCGTAGTATCTCCTTAGCGATAAAAGAAGCTATCCAGTTCTATCCACCTTACTGTAAACATGCATCACTAAGGTCTTGTTTATGGAATGTTCATTTCCCTAAAAGAGGATGATTATGTGGAGATATTAAAATGAATGATAGGGGACATAAAAAACTGCTGAATTTATAAAACCAGGCATGCCCTAAGAGACCACCTACCTGACATTGGACAAGTATTTGCCTACATTTTTCCAAGCCGCAAGCTCATCTCCACAAACAATGATCTTCAAGCAGCGATCTCATCTCCAAAAGCAATGATCCTATCATTGTTCGTGAATATGTTGCATTGGAATCAAGCATACACCCACCCTTGATTTGGGTTAATAATTTGGAACCGTTGTTAGCTTAGACCCATTTGATAGTTTGTGCAGTTTGCCAACACCTCATAGCTTGGCTTTTTCACACCTCTCTCTACAAGTAAAATCTTAGGTTCAAAATCGAATCTTAGTAGCGAATACTATGATATTCTCCAAAAGAATGTAGACCGTGCGGTTTGATTATTGAAAGTGACTTGATATTTTCGATTGAAAGGGACTCAAATGTGACGATATTTGATGATTTGCTCGGGCCAAGTTAGGTTTTACATAATTCTGGTTCATCTCAAAATGAGCCAATATTTTATTCCGTTGGATCCTTCATGTTTACTTCGTTTCTGGAGGCAGCATCTAAACTTTGCTCCATAGATTGATGCTGAGATCAGGAAAAAGACCTTACATATTACATAGAGTATCATGAAAGAAAGCAAGAGTCCCATCACACCTGAAGACCAATATAGTCAATTATCAAATATGTTTCCCTTGCCCGCCATTACGCTCATGAATATAATCCAAATCTATACAACAAACAAGAGGGCCAGGTTAGGTAAAATCTCAAGGTTTATTGGTTCAACTATAACGTAGTTCTATCGTCATTTGTGTGTGTTTAAGGTCATGGTGCAAACACCCGGATTGAAGCTAGTCCACTATTTTAAAATATCTCATTTTGAGATTGAACCCTAGAATTGGGCCACGAACCAAATGGTTGCAGCTTTCCTCCACTTAGAAGGAAACATTGAGATATGGTAGGGATGGCAATGGATTGGATATAAATAGGACCGATCAATATGCATATCTATTTCATAATTAAAAATCTCATATCCATATCCACCTTCATATCGGTCTCAAATCGAGTCGAGTAGGGTCAACTAGTAATGCAAGTTGGATCCCATCGGATAGATAAGAGGAGTTGGATCAGATTGGATAAGGAATCTGTCATATAAATATTATAAAATAATTATAACTTTGAAAGAGAAGATTTAGTTAAGGTTATATTTGATCAGATTTGGGTCAGAGTATGCCATTACCCATATCCGATTCAAATCCACTTCAGATATTTTATTTAGAACTCATATCTTCTCTGGATTTAAATCAGAATTGATAAAATCCAACCCATTCAGATAGAAGTAGGTCGAATATATGGTGGATCCGCTAGAATTGCCATCCCTAAGAGGTGGTTCCAAAATAGACCTAGCTAATTCCAAAGATGTGCTTCACCACTATTGTCAGAAATTTGGAACAAGGTTCTAGACAAGTCATGTGGTGGCACAGCTTATTTGTTCACCTGGCAGTGGTGGTGGATGGTTGAGGGAGTTGGTGTGGTATACTCTATGTAAATGGCTTGGTCAAGATGGTCAGTATTGGCGTGCACTTTGCAAAGCATGCAAGAAGTCTCTCTCTTTTTTTTTTGAGATCTGAAAGGAGTTCAAACCTCCAAGGGGTGGTACTACCTGAAATGAAATTTGGAAGCAAGATTAGATTATATTTTGGAATTAATGTTATACTACCAATATAGGGATAGCAAACAATGTTAAGTCTCCTTCCATGTGATTGAGATGCTTGTTTGCTTAGCAATCAAGGTTATGGCTGTACGAGTCTATATAACTAATCTTGTTTATAAAATGTCATCACAAGGATAATAGTAACAAAGAATTCTTAAATGAACTTATAAGTATCATAAGGATTGATATCGATGGCTATTGGCTACTCATCATGGGTTTAGTATTGTTGCAGCCAAGAGTTCATGGCTCGACACTTGAGATATTATCTATTTTGACCTATAAACCTTATGATTTTGCCCATTCAGATTTCAATATAGAATTAATGATGTCCTTCCTTCCACACCACAACATAGCCTCTATATAAGGGGAGTCTGTATATAAATGAGAGGTTCTCTCCTCCTTATTTGGAGAGTTTGTATATGGATGAGAGATGCTCTTCTTCTTATTTTTTACCACACCTTTCCAGTCAAGGAGTCTGTGTATGGACAGGAGGGACCCCACAGTCACAAGGATGGTCTCTTACCTAATGCACCGTTATTACAGCCTAAGGCTCATAGCTCGGTAAGTAAAATATTATCCATTCTGGCCTATGGATCTCATAGTTTTATCCTTCCATATTTCAATCTAAAAGGCATCTCACGAGGATGGATAGTCTCTTCCTATATAAGTCATAGTCTTCCTTGAGTTACAACTAATGTGAGATTAATGATGCCCTTTTTCCTACACCACCATAAGTATATTTGTGCTGGTTGCATGTTTTGTCCAATGATTCATTAACCATGCATCCCATTTTTAATATAGGCCAAAATAAAGCTTTTTTACACATGCCAATCTCAATGAACATGCCTAAGGGGGTATTTGGTTCGCAATCAAAATTGAAATCAGGATGAATTTAAATAGGAAACAGAATGGCCATATCCTCTGAAATATTTAGTTTATGACTGGAATTTAAATTAGAATTAGAATCATAATGAAGATTTGAATCCTTACTCCTTAGAGGAGAGTCGAGATTGAATTTTAGAAGGATTGGGCCATTTCCATTCTGCTATAGAATCAGAATTGGTATGGGACTCTTTTCAAGCGGATGAGAGTTATCCATTCCTATTTTCATTCTAAGCCCTAACTCCCCCAAACAAATATGCTCCAAGATGTGTTGGACAACTTATAATATATTAAAATGATATATATATATATATATATATATATATATATATATATATATATATATATATATATGTGTGTGTGTGTGTGTGTGTGTGTGTGTGTGTGTGTGTGTGCGCGCGCGTGCGCGCGCGCACGTGCGTGTGCGTGCGTGCGTGTATATATCACTTCTTCTTCAATCTAGTTTGGGACCAGAGAGATGTAGTTTTACAATCATGACAATTTGTGTATTACATGATGGTGATGATTGTCTTATGCACAAAATGAAGAGAATTCTTTCTTAAGTTTAAGGCAAAAAGACAATGAAACCTTGTGATTTTGATAGGATGTCGTCGGTGGATCAGCCGCGTAGTCCAATAACTTAGATTAACAAAGAGAAAAAAATCTAGTAACAGAAAAAAATGATCCTGCATTCAGAGTTGAAAATAAGCAATAAGTAATAAGATAGAAGTTACATATGCATCCTAGCTGGTATAATCGATATGGGACTAAATATTATTTATAATAATCTAAGATCTTACCAAACAAAGGTTAGCACAAAAGGTATTATTTTGGATTTGTTGTTTTATATAAGTATTTAAGATCTTTTCAGTATACAACCATTATGGAATTAAACATATACCAATACGTATCCTCAAAATACTAGATCTCAATCTCGACTTAAAATAAGCTTGTACCAAGTTGAGCCTAACTAAGTAACACCCCTTCATATGCATGTGGCCTAGAGCTAAATTACCCCGGTGAAAACAGCCTATTCCAATCCCTTTTTCTTTCTCCTTTACAACTAATTGCTACTGTAAGACACTTGGCTGGCAAGACTGGCGTCCACAAGGTCCAAGGGAGAGTAATATCCATTCTATTCAAGATATATTCCTGTGATTTGAAGCTGATTTGTCTACATGGATTCCCTTCCTAGGTAAGCATCTTCTAAAGCTATGCCAAAGTCCCAAACTGCAAGTTTCTTGCTGTTAGAAGTACTTGAATGAACACATTCTAGTTAAATTAAGCAAAGAAATTCATCCGTGGTCGGTGAGCCACGATCCTTTCCCTTTTTCTTTACTAATTCATAGACCACAACCTTCTTATCACGAGTACACGAGCATGTGGGAACAAAACACAAAAGAACTAAGGAAAATAACAGGCTTTAGGCATGCTTGGTTAGGAGAAGTTAGATTTGGAAATGAAGATATTCCACTTGTCCGGTTGGGAGGAGCCATTTCTATTCCGATTCTAGAAGTAGGAATACCCTAATCCCTCAAAATTCACTCCGGGCTCTCTTCTAGTATTCAAATTTTATTTTGATTCTAATTGTTAGGATTTGACGCCTCGAGATTCAGCCTACATTGAGCCCACAACGAGGTTCGCGGCGAAAAATGGAGTCCAACGAGACCAAGATCACCTGAATCGGAGCTCAGATGGAGGAGATACGAGCTTTTGAAGTCGGCACGAGAATCGAGGCGGCGGAGGACCGCCGGCGACCGGCGGCGGGCGGCAGCGGCGCGGCCGCAGGCGGCGGCGCGCGGGACGCGCGACCCAGGCCCGTGCGGGACGCGCGACTTAGGCCTGCGCGGGGGGGGGCCCGCGGCCCAGGCACGCGCAGGCCCGCGCGCGCGGGCCGGCCCAGGCCAGCGGCCCGCTGGCCCCCTTGCCCCGGTCCACCGTGAACCGGGCGGTCCACGACGGGGCCTGTGGACCGCATGGGCGTTTCCCACGCATTTCTCGCTGTCCACGGCACTATTCCGTAGACCGGAGCGCGATCGGACGGCCCAGAGAGATCCCGGTCTTGATCCGACGGTCTGGGACGTTGATTTGGCTTGTTTAGGACTCTTAAACCTAATCTAATTAGGTTTTAAGCTCTGTTTAACCGAACAGAGAAGGCAGTGGGGTTCAGGTTTCTCGCCGTACGAAGTCCGTACGAACCCGAGAAGAGAGAGAGGTGAGAGTGCTGTGAGAGAAGGAGCATGAGGCTCCTGGACAGCGGTCACCAGGCTCTTCAGGGGTTCAGGGGGTCTCCAAGAGAGAGAGAGCTTTTGTGAGGGGAACTTCAGATGAGAGAGAATTGGGTGTACAAGGGTTGAGGGTGAGGTCTCCTCTTGTAAAAATTTCTTTTTCATAGTGAAGTTTGCATGCCCCATGGAGGCTAGCCCTTTTGTGGCTGATCCACGTATTTTGATTATTTTTCTTTTGTTTTGTTTCTTCTTTCTTCCTGCTGCATCGCGTGATACTGAAAGGATCTTGGGAGGTGGTGTCCTGGCCAGACATCCACCCAACAAGTGGTATCAGAGCAAGACGGTACAAGGACGAGATTGCAGCGGTGGTGAGCAAGACTAAAGATAGAGAAAACAGGAACAATCAAGATGGAGATCAACAAGTTTGATGGTAAGAGCAATTTCTCTTTGTGGCAGGCAAGGGTGAAGGACGTGCTCATCCAACAGGGGTTGATCGATGCTCTCTTGTGCGATGAGAAGCCGACCACCATGGAGGTACGGGATTGGAAACGGCTACAGATGCAGGCGATGAGTACCATCCGTATGTACTTGGCGGATGAGGTGGTGATCCATGTGCTGAGCGAGACTTCTCCGACGGTGCTGTGGTCGAAGCTCGAGGAGTTGTACATGGCGAAGTCTCTCACCAACACACTTTTCCTCTGGAGGCAGTTTTACCAACTGCGGATGACTGAGGGACAGAGCGTGCAGGAGCATTTGAGCTACTTCCAGAAGATCCTCACCGACCTTCTCAGCGTTGGCGAGAACGTTGAGGAGAAGACCAGGGCGCTGGTTTTGCTGGCGTCACTTCCCTCTTCGTACGAGTCCTTGGTGACTGCTCTTTTAGTGGGGAAGAGCACTATCAAGATGGACGAGGCCACCGCGGCGATACTCCAGAACGAGGTTCTCAGGAGGGAGAACCCAGCTTCGAGCTCAGGTGTCGATAGCTCAGCTTTGGTGGCTTCTGGAGGTGCAGGAGGCGGTAGACGGAGCGATAGGAGATCGCAACGAGGGCGGTCCAAGTTCAGGAGGGACTTGAGCAAAATCAGGTGTTACCGGTGTGAGGAGTTGGGGCATCTAGCCAGAGATTGCCCTCAACTGAAAAATCGGACGGTGGCTGCTGTAGCGACGGCCGACAGTGATTTAGATGGAGATGTCTTTGAGATATCTGACGAGGTATCTACTTCTTCCCAGCATTGGATATTAGATTCTGCATGCCCCTATCATGTGTGTTGCAGAAAGGAGCAGCTTGACTCCCTGGAGAACAGTGAGGGCACTGTATATCTGTCGGATGGATCGAGCTGTGCGATCAGAGGCATTGGAACGGTCAGCTGGAGGACACATGATGGTGCAGTGAGGAGATTGGGGGAGGTCCGATACATACCCGATTTCAGGCGGAATCTTATCTCACTTAGCAGACTGGATTCGAGAGGCTACAGGACGGTAGCTGATGGAGAAATCCTGAGGGTGCTACGCGGCAATAGGATTGTGCTGGAGGGGAAGAAGGAAAGCAGAGGACATTATTACCTGGCAGGGAGCCCAGTGCGAGGTGGAGCATCGGGAGCCAGGTGGAGCCCAGAGCGAGGTGGAGCTCCAGGAGGCGGATCGGGCACGAGACAGGAGACTCGGGAGGACGAGAGGCGACGTCGCAAGGTAAGATTCCTATTGCCGCAGGATGATGCCCCGAGCAGGTCTCAGATCAGGAGGAGCACAGCATACGACGGAGATGAAATCGAGCAGCCTGGCTCGACTCCCATGTTTGCCCATCCATGATCAGCAGGCGATTGCCCCAGGGCATGGGGGCGAGGAGATCCAGAAGCTCTCGAAGTTTGGAGGAGGCCGAATATCGAGTCGAGGTGGAGATTGTTAGGATTTGACGCCTCAAGATTCAGCCCACATTGAGCCCACAGTGAGGTTCGTGGCGAAAAACAGAGTCCAACGAGACCAAGATCACCTGAATCGGAGCTCGGATGGAGGAGATACGAACTTTTGAAGTCGGCACGAGAATCGAGGTGGCGGAGGACCGCCGGCGACCGGCGGCGGGCGGCAGCGGCGCGGCCGCAGGCGGCAGCGCGCGGGACGCGTGACCCAGGCCCGCGCGGGACGTGCGACCCAGGCCCGCGCGGGGGGCCCGCGGCCCAAGCGCGCGCAGGCCCGCGCGCAGGCGGGCCCAGGCCCACGCGGGCGGGCCGGCCCAGGCCAGCGGCCTGCTGGCCCCCTTTCCCCGATCCACCGTGGACCGAGCGGTCCACGGCGGGGCCTGTGGACCGCATGGGCATTTCCCACACGTTTCTCGCGGTCCACGGCACTATTCCGTGGACCGGAGCGCGATCGGACGGCCCAGAGAGATCTCGGTCTTGATCCAACTGTCTGGGACGTTGATTTGGCTTGTTTAGGACTCTTAAACCTAATCTAATTAGGTTTTAAGCTCTGTTTAACCCTTTAAAAGGGCCTGAGACGAACAGAGAAGGCAGTGGGGTTCGGGTTTCTCGCCGTACGAAGTCCGTACGAACCCGAGAAGAGAGAGAGGCGAGAGTGCTGTGAGAGAAGGAGCATGAGGCTCCTGGACAGCGGTCGCCAGGCTCTTCACGGGTTCAGGGGGTCTCCAAGAGAGAGAGAGAGCTTTTGTGAGGGGAACTTCAGATGAGAGAGAATTGGGTGTACAAGGGTTGAGGGTGAGGTCTCCTCTTGTAAAAATTTCTTTTTCATAGTGAAGTTTGCATGCTCCGTGGAGGCGAGCCCTTTTGTGGCTGATCCACGTATTTTGATTGTTTTTCTTTTGTTTTGTTTCTTCTTTCTTCCTGCTGCATCGCGTGGTACTGAAAGGATCTTGAGAGGTGGTGTCCTGGTCAGACATCCACCCAACACTAATTTCAATTACAATCATGAACCAAATATATTGGAGAATATGACCCTTCCGATTCTGATTACAATAGATCATTTTGATTTCGATTCTAATCGTAAACCAAATGCACCTTAATTCTTTATTATTTACTAGACTAATCCCGTAATCCAGGAGCTGGTTCTCAAAGCAACAAAGCAAAATGCACAAACTCTCCGGCTTGTGACCAAACACCTCTTAAAAGTTTTGGAGGGACTTTTTATTCAAAGATATTATACTTCTAAGGAGTTTAGTAACCATGGTTCTTCAAGATTTTTTTTGCTTTATTTTTTTGAAAATAATCTTGAAACAGCAACCCAAGAAACTAATGGGCCTATAGTTGCCCAATCTGCATGTTCCCTGCTTCGTTGGAACGAGGAACATGGTAGCGTAGTTCAACCAGACAATGGAGTAACCACTAGCTTGCAATTCCCAGAGGCCATCTTTGCACTTCAATAACCTTCCAAAACATGGCTATGCTTCATTCTATTGTGAAAGGAACCTCCAATGTTGCAACTTCAGCTCCACTCCAGAAAGGTCCAAGCCACAATAATCTTCTGGTTAGACTTCAAGCCAAAAATCTTGCCTATTGTAGGTCTCAAATTATTTGCGGACTCCAAAAATATGGTATCCTAATCCTGCTCATGAAGCCATAGAGCTCTCAGCCTTTTTTCCATGTAACCTCTCCACACTTCATCACAAAATCCAGCTTCTTGCTCGTCTCCATCTATATGCCTTCTTAACCTCGGTCAAGTTTTTATTCTCATTTCTTCAAACATTTCTAAAATATTTTTCTATTCAAATCTAATCACAAACATCAAAATGGATCTGTTGCCCTTGATCTTCTCGTCAGAGGTCAGTCGCCAAAGTAGATGTAGCCAAGATGAAATCGCCGCTGGAGCTTCATCCAAATACCTGCAAGGATGTCCTCACTGGGAATGTTCTCTGGTGAAAACCCTCCAACGCTCAAATCAGGAGATAGAAAATAATGAGAGGAGAGAGCGAGGAGTCGATTGCCTACCTTGAGGGTCCCGGAGCCTTTATTTATAGGAGAGGAGTTGAAGTCATATCTGTCTCGAAGTCTTGATAATTTTTGAATTTATCGTACAGATTGATTTGGATAAGATATTTTTCTTTACGGAAGATTCGATCACGAAGGAATTTTATTCTATC
>NC_026003.2:105750682-105793514 GCF_000442705.2 Elaeis guineensis
AAAATTAAATCTAAACGGTAATCATCGAGATTAGGTGCTCACAGCCTCAGTGCAACTTTTGCACAATTGCCGACTCAAAAGAGTCACTTCACCTTCCCTCGGTCCTCTTGCTTCCTTAGATCTTATGTTAAAGTGCGTAATATGCACTAGAGTCTAATAAAAAAAAAAAATCATAAGATTAATTTTGAGCAATTTGACATACTTTCCAAAAGTATGTCAATATTTTTTTAGATTCTCCAGGTATGTACCTTTAAACTTTTCAAGGTCTCTTAGTTACCGGTATATCGATCAATTTAGTTAAGATGCTATAATATTTATTCATATAATAATTTCATAAACTATCTATATGAATCAAAAATTACAGGATCAAATCCATTAGCAATTTCTTATGCATGATCATATCGAGCTTTTCAAGCTTTTCAATATCTTTGATCATCGATCATGGACAAACTGCCAATTACACATCTTATGTATTATGCGACTCTGATCATCTCACAACTATTACAGATGAATCAATATGTCATTGACAGTCTACATGTCCTTATGCATATATTGGATCTCATCGACTATGGAATTCAATTTATAGCATCTAACCTAATTGTCAATATCCAACCATTTGTCAAGTATAGCTCGTTGACTATGGATTGGACAAGCTGATGACATTGGGTTAACCTGATCAAAAATATGGCTTAATTTTTAAAAGCTAAGAACTATTCTTAGATTTTTGAGCTAGAATATGTAATCGATTTTGATTAAGTGGTAGATATCTAGGATTCGAGCTAGAGTGTTGGAAGCTAAAAGAATTAATCATAGAGAGTAAAGATTTAATTAGATGATTATACTTGTAATAGTTTGTTCTAGAGACTTTAAAAATAAACAAAAGGTTCCCACTAATTTTTTGAGTCTCTCACACTCCTCGGATGGAGAAACAAAAATCCTAACGTGATAAATGATTCTAGTGGGTGTTATGGTCCTATCGATATATGACACATCACTTAATAGTTATTGATGACACGTTTATCAAGCATGGACAACTCTTTGTTCAGATGCTCTCCAAGCATATTGCAGTGATTTGGTCTCTAAGTCCTGTGGTCTTACCTAATAGTTATTGATACATTCCTTAGTTAAGTCCGACCCACCATTCACCAGCGAGTGCAAAGCCGTCATTGGATCCCTCACATAACAGTTATTGGGTCCAACCCCATCTTTATCTTGGGATATCTGATGCCAATAGAGTGGTTGTACCTTCTCGATGCAACCAAATCACTATAACCAGTCGAGAACGATCAACGTCGGAAAAGGCACCGGCATCTCTACAACGATGGAAGATCAGTAGACTTAATATTCAATGAGAAGATTTGGGTTCAGATCTCTTCTAATTAGTCACATACATCTGATGTAATGCCTAATCTGGTTTAGGTCAGCATATTTTATATCTGACCAATCTAGTTGGCATGGGTGAATTTGGGTCAACAAATAATCTAATACAAAACATAATCTTCCAAGATGGCCAGATAAGTAAAGATGAGTGAGGATCCCTCCGTTGCTTTTCTTAGACACCAATAAATTGGACAGGTCAGACAACGGAACCAATTAAATAACCACCATCTAATATTTGCCTTAGACACCAAATTGGTTGATTAGAATTAATTAGGTTAACCTATAGATCCAGATTTGAACCACTGAGTCAAATTCGATCTTGCCTTAATCAATTCACATCATATGTAAATCAATTTGACTAACTACAACTAAATTTAATTTTGAGCCCCTTTGATCTAATCTCAATCAATTCTTGATTAGGTTCGATCAACTGTTCAAAATCGAAAATGGATTCTAATCTGATTTAATCAATGATCCTAGTTGTAGTTTAGTCTCTAAACCTAATTTGTTCAACCCATACCTGAAGCTCATATTTTATGCATTGAAATTTAGATCTTAAATTCATAATTTTAGATCTTATAATTTTAAATCTTAATTCTTAATTAAGTACATTATGTACATAGATTTAGATTTAGATCTCGAAATATTTTCTAATCTAAATCATTTATATTGTATCCCATACAATATGATTGTTTGCATAGTCGAATCGATTCATCCTGATACATGAATCGATTTATCATAGTGAGTCAGCATACATTGAGACAAATAGAAATCTATAGACCTAGAATGCACAATTGAGTCGGTTCATCAGCAAATAAGCCGACCTACCAGGGTATTGAGTCAACTCCAACAAAAATGAGTCAACCCATCAAGCACTCGAGTCGATCTAATTGAAAATCAAGTTGACTCCATAGGTATATCAGTCACAGTTTCATACTCTCATGCAAACAAAGTCTAGAGTTTTGGATCTAAGATTTTGCAGAAATTAAGTTTTGGATCATGCGTCAAACAATATATCAAATATAATATTTTGATGATCTAAAATACATAAAAATACATGCATAATCTGATTTAAATTAAAAAATATAATAATTATAATTTTTTATTCATTGTTCATCTACATAAGAAACATCACAGTCGGCATCCTACACGTCATAAGAGAGAACCCATCGAATGGGTAAGAGAGGTACTTTGATCCCTTCATCATCTTATGACCGGACGGCTATGATGATTATCCCAATTCGATTACCAAGGTACTAAAAATTTAATCTAACATATCACATATGTAATCCATTAAAAATCAGATCAATATATCTTTCACATGTCAAACATATGAACCATAACATTAAATCTATGCATGTAGATAGAATTTCAGCAAACATACTCGACCAAATTACACCCTAATTAAAATATTCAGATCTAAATTAATTTTAAATCTGAAATGATTTCAGATCTAAAATAATCCTGTAATCATATTACAACATGTAGAAAAATCAGATCTAACCTTAATCGATGTTCTACATCGTTCTAGGACAACTGTTTAGTATAACAAGAGTTATGCCAGGGCAACCTTATTTCAAAATGATATGATCATCTAACTAACTTTCAGATCTAATTTCTACAAACCAGATATCAGATCTGAGGAGATTTCATGTTCGTATCAGAACCTATACTCTAATACCACTGTTAGAAAATGTTACGGTTTCGTACGTGTAGTTCAAAATTTTTTTCTAAACATCTATGCAGTGAAAATAAATTAAAATAATTTTAATTTACATGTATTAGATTAGAACTGAAAATTATAGCATGGATCTTATACGAATATGTACCCATGATCTGATATATAAAACAAAAAAATAAACTGTTAGAAAAATAAAATGGAGATCGAATCTCCATACCTCGGATCCTACAGATGTTTCGAGTTTTGATCGTAGCCGTACACACACCCGACCTCTGTTGGTATCCACACGGAGCCATCTGATCGGAGCATCAAGATCACCAGTGTGCTAGTACCTTACAAATCTCGCTCCTCATCCATGAATCTTGATCTCTTCTTCCAGATCTTAAAGAAGCAGATCACTGTGCGAACTCTTTTGCACAGATCTGACGGGATCTGAACTAGATCACCATAAAGAGAAGAAGAACCCTTCTTCTTCTCTCTCTTTTTCTCTCTTAGATCTGACTCTATCAGATTTGGGCATGGGCATGAAGTGGAGAAGGAAGAAAGAGGCATTGGAGAGGAGAGAAAGATGTAAGAAAGAGGCCCTTCACGCGTCCTCTTTTAATTTTTTGTCATACCACATCTCAAATCCCATGCACAACTCATTCTTAAGGCCCAAGAGATCTCATCTCTTTTAATCCAAGGTGTTCAAAAACAAATCAAAGGATAGATGTGCGTTGAGTAAGGGAAAAAAGAAGGAGAGATGTCTCACGCCAACAATTAGCGCACGCCCTCTTTCTCTAATTTTTTTGTCACACAAATACTTCTATATCTTAATCTGAGAGATTTCTATCTTATTTTAAATCAAACTCAAATGGAAAAAAATTTAGATGCAAAAGACTTCCAGATAAGGTGGGGCGCCAACTATTGGCGCCCCATCTCCTTTCATGCACATGAAGAAAGAAGGATGAAAAAAATAATACCTCACTTCTCTTTTTGATATGATTTCTAGAGAAAGAGTCTCAGAAACTTGGCTCTCTGAGTCATGGTTCATCTGGTTCAAATAGAGCCTCAATCGGATTCAAATCGAGTCCAAAATGAGCTGAATTCGAAAAGATGTCAAGCCTGATCCAATCAGGCTTGAAATTCAAATCTGATTTGGATAATTAAACTCAATTAATATTAAATTAAATTAAATATAATTAAATTTAATTTAATTTAAATTAATTAAATTTAATTTATAATTTAATCAGTCTCAAAAAAATTACAACACTTGCAATTAAGTCCCTATGCTAACAATTAGCAGCTGCCAAAATTGTAACGCCTACAAATTAGTAGTTTCTAATATTCAAACTATTAATCCGATTGATAATTCAAATATGATCCAACTATTGATCAAGTCATGCTCCTTTTATGTGTGACCCTTCAGATTCTATTCTATCAGGTAATGAGATATATCGTGATCTCTATCACAGTATCATCAAACTCTTTTCGATGGAGTGAAATGATTCTAACTCACCTCAACAAAGATCGTTAATCCAAAAATATCTTAGTGAGTTCTCACGATCCATAGTGACATCTAGCAACATGTAGTGGCAACCCAGTAGAACAGAAAAGTAACCCTAGGTGCAGTTATCGTGATACAATCCCTCTATGAGAGTCCCGACTTAACGGAGGTCATGGAAAATCATCAAACTCCATTGTCATCATATGCTAGATTGGCTGACTCGAGTTTATTTGTGAATCTCATGAAACTCTTTTTCAGTATTCACACTTATCTGGCCAGAGATTTTTTAAACTCAGTCTTACGAATGTATAGGACTTTCCTTTTTTATCAAGATCGATAGATTCGTCTAGATGTATCCTACTCCAAACAGGAATCTGAACCTACATAGCCAACATACATAGCAAGACCATATGGCTAGGACAAGAAATGTACAGTCAAACTATATAGCCTCGCTGCAAATAGCCAATATACCGCAGGTCAAAGGATCAGTCACACCACTGCAGCATCTAAAAAATACTGACGAGTGAGTAGATATCCAAGTAATTTTTGATTGGTCATGCTCAGTGCAAGTTGTTCTTAGCAACCACCTGACTCTCACCCCATTTCTCTACACCGCAAACTCGAGATTCATCTATCCTAAAGGGAGGTGATCCGTGCACCGATCTCGAATGGATTGATCACTGTCCTCCGTGACGATCCTTCGATCGGAAGCATTTAAAAATTAACCACTAATGATATGTATCTCAAATTCTCAATACCTTGAGAATATACAAAATCATCTTTGTTAATTTTAGAATAAATCATGGATACATAAACATGATTGGTTATTAAGACTGTCAAACAAGTACAAAACATGTCCTAGAGAAAATATGTGTCAGTAAGATTGACTTTTAGGGCAACATCCAACACAAGCAACCTAAAAAATCTTTCAAATCAATTTCAATTAGAAATATTCAAAAATTAGAACTTATTCATAGTGCTGTATGTAACTCAAATAGGAGACCAACCAGAGGAGGACACCAATATTTTGTGACTTTCATAAATGACTTCTCTGAATACTTTACACATATATCTTAAAGACCAAAGATGAAGTTCTTAATAAATTCAAAGTTTATAAAGTTGAGATTAAAAATAATAAAAAAAAAACTAAGATAATAAGATCTGATAGAGGAGGTGAGTATACTTCAAATGAATTTACTTGATTCTGTGAGAGCATGGAATAATTCATGAAGTTTCAGCCTCATACTCACTTCAATCTAATGGTGTGGTGAGCGAAAGAATCGAACTCCACTGGATATAGTCAATGCCATGATTATAAGTTCCGGTATACCTCAGAACTTATGAGAGGAGGCTCTTTTATCAGCATATTATATCTTAAATAGAATTCTACCTAAGGATAATGAGAAAACTCTATATAAATTTTGGAAGAGACATGTATCCAGATTAAGTTACTTCCGAGTATCAGGTGTCTAGCAAAGGTCGGAATCTCTGATTTAAAAGAAAAAAGATTGGACCTAAAATTGTAGATGTTATCTTTGTAGAATATTTCATTGACGGCAATACTTATAGATTTCTAGTAGTTAATTTTGAAATCAATGGAGTCTCAATTGATACTATTATTGAATCTAGAGATACAACTTTCTTTGAAAATATCTTTCTTTTTAAAACTTAAATTTCTAGTCAAATATCTGGCAGTTCATTAATATCTTTTGACTCTTCATCAAATTATCCTTCTACTTCTCAACTTGATCATAACCTTATATAACCTAATCTTTCACTTGAACTTAAGAGTAAAGAGCTAGAATTGTAAAGAGTTTTGGTGAAGAATTCATCACCTTCATGATTGAAGAAACACCAATAACTTATCAAGATGTTATTAGCTCTCTTCTAGAAGCAGGCTAGAGATAGTGGGATAGATCAATCATTAAAATAATATCTGGATTCTTACTAATTTATCTTCTGGAAGCAAATCTCTTGGATGTAAGTGGATCTTGAAGAAAAAACTAAAGGTGGATGGATCTGTGGAAAGGTATAAGGCATGATTTGTAGCTCAAGATTTTGGGCAAAAAGTTGGCTTTAATTTTTTGACACACATTCACCTATTGCTCATATATCACTATTCGAGTTCTTCTTGCTTTAGCTTCTATTCAAAAACTCTTATTCATCAAATGGATGTCAAAATCGCCTTTCTTCATAGTAATATAGAAGAAAAATCTATATGAGACAATCTGAAGGTTTTTCTGTGTCTGGACAAGAAAATAAAATATGCAGGCTAGTTAAGTCCTTGTATGGCTGAAACAAGTACCTAAGCAATGCACGATAATTTGATAGTGTTATTCTTTCTTATAATTTGCAAATTAATGACTTTGACAATTATCTATATCATAAGAGATCTGATGATCGATATGTCCTTCTTTGTTTATATGTAGATGATATATTAATACTAATACCAGATATTGATCCAATTAATAATATCAAGACTCTATTATTAAATCACTTTGACATGAAAGATTTTGGTCAAGCTGATGTAATCTTAGGTTTGAAGATTAATATATATTTAATTCCTATTATCTAACTCATCCACTACTTAATGATCTTAAACAAATTTGGATACTTAGATCATTCTCCTATGTCTACACGATATAATCCTAGTTTTCAATTAGTAAAGAATACTAGTAACTCTGTGAATCAAGAAAGGTATGCTCAAATCATTGGATCGCTCTTATATTTAGCCAATAAAACTAAACCTGATATTACCTATGTTATTCCTAGATTGAGTAGGTATACCGATAGCCCTAGCATATCTCATGGATTGCTTTAGAAAGAGTGTTTTGATATCTTAAAGGTACCATATCTTATCAGGTTAGATTTATTGGCTATTCTGCTGTACTTGAAGGGTATAGTGATTCCAATTGGATATTTGAACTATTTCTAGATATGTCTTTACTCTTGGTGTATGCTATCTCTCGGCAATCTATAAGCAAACTATAATAACTATAAGCACTATGAAGATAGAATTAATAGCTCTTGATATCACATCTATAGAAGCTGAGTGGTTAAAAAAATTGTGATAATTTATTATTTTGATACAAGCTCCTATTCCTCCTATATCTATTTACTATGATTCTAGAGCTATAATTGACTTTTAAAAAAAGAAACTCATAAATTTTAAACCTAATAGACATATAAAGTTGAAACAAAAGTTTATTGATGGCAACAAAAACATGATATCATAATATTAAATTTTATAAAATTTGATCAAAATCTTGCTAATTGTCTTACTAAAGGCTTGAACAGGACTAAGATCTTTGAGACATCGATGGAGATGGGACTTTGTCCATAATAGACCTTCCAATACTAGGAACCCAACTTCTGTGATAGAAAATCTCTTAAAAGAGGTTCAATATGATAATAACAAGTAATTGATTGATCAAAGAGTTCATCTTTAACTAATATGAATTCTATCTCTATGATGTTTGGTGCCCTTGTATAGTGGTTAAGAAAGAGCTATAGCTCTAAGTGAGACCCAAAGTGATATTTTTCATGAGATATAACTCTACACATATTCCTAAAGGGGCTCACCTATATTAAGTATCCATACATGGCTGTGAATATGAAATCTGAGCTATTTCTACTAATTCTCATGAAAAATCAAGAAATATATGCAAGATCACTAATGCACAGACTCGCGATGAGGAACTCTGTACTGTGTGTGGTAGTTGAAGTATGAATAAAAAAATATAGTTCAAGACTTGGTTTACTTCAATTCCTTTATATAGAAGCTATTCACACTAAATAAAGTTAAGTCTTATAAAAATACCTTACTCATTGCATAATATAAACACCTAGAAGTTTATATTTATTTTACTATTATTTAAAAAATTTTGAGTTTTGTGAAAAATTATTAAAAAAAATTAAATTTAAAAATCCAAATTTTTTGAATAAATTTTCCTCCAAATGTGCTTTTTCTTTTAACTACCTTGATCGATATCTTTTAGTCCCATATTGAGAATGAAAAGGTATTTGAACCTTTATATGAGAAAAGGATTTGACTATGCCCTTAAGATATTTGAGGAGTTTGAAGAAAAATCTTTAATATACAAACTTAAATTTTTATTTTATTTTTTTATTTGATCGTTTAAACTTTTAATTATCATTTTATTTTTTTTTAAACGATGGGTTTTAATTTCTAAACATTTGGGCCTTTAATATCTTAAAATTGGCCTCTTTAATTTCTAAACATTGGGTCAGCCCAAATGGTGAGAATAGGTTAGCTATAAAAAGATTCATTTGGGACTTAATTTAGTAAATCATCCAAGAGCTTCTAAGCCTTCCAATATCTTCTCTATGCTTCAATTTTTTGTTGTTCTTTTTTTCCATTGCAATATTCTTATTCCTTTTTTCTTTATCTTTTGAATACTAAAAGAATCTTCATAAGTTCTTCTATAATCGTGCTCGTAGACGAAGGATATCAGCTATATCTTAAGATAATATTTTGAATATTTTTATATAAAAATAAAAATACACCTTAAGAATGCTGGCATACTTTTGATTTTTTTTAATTTTTGATTCACGATCCCTTGTAAGTCATTTTATTTAATTTTTATAAAAAAAAAAATTTGGTTAGCCATCTTAAACAACATCCGGCATATATCACAAACTGTACTTCAACAATACCTGCTTCAACAAAGGATCCTCCTGCTACCACCTCCCCCGCTGTAGCTCTAAGCTTTATCAGTCCATCCGATCATCAGAAATGCTCCAGCCAGCCTTGTACTTCAACCGATGGCAAACTTTCCAGTGGAACTCATCGACAGCACCACAAACCCATGATCCTACCACTTCAGCTAGATCTACTGATTAGGCCTGCAAATGGATCAGATCGGATCAGTCCTGAGTGATCCCGATCCGATCCGATTTTTTAATATTGAATCCATACCCATCCCAATAAAAAATCGATCAGATCGGATCGGATCATGACCAATTTATTGACCATTGGATCATTTGATCGGATGGATTAGGTCGGATCCATATATAACCAATCCCAATCCATAAAATGCAGATTCGATTCGGATCACGGGTTTAATTTATTTATTTAGTGAATACTAATGCTAGATGACAACTAAAAAAGCTTCTCTTTTTTTTTTCCCTCCAATTCTCCAACTTAATTTTTAATAATTAATTATATTCAATAGCAGAGGAAAACAAACGATTTTTGAGAAAATCAAAATTCTAGAAGCCCATACAAAAGAAAAAAGTAAAAAAATAAATAAATTTTATATAGTGATATAATTGTTTCAATCTAAAATATCATACAAAAAAAATATTTTACATGATTAAAAATGAGATTGCACATGCTGTGCACGACACAATATCTGTGCATATTAGAGCATGCTCTGAATTTTTTAAAATCAACAAAATGAATTGAAATTTAAAAATCCTCTTATTTTGTACCTCATGCACAGTAAACATAAATCAGAAGGTTTAAAAAATTGAACCCATCAAGAAATCAGAAGAAATAATCGAGACATCTTCATTTAAATTATCAAAAATTCATCCAATCTTTCTTCTCGATAACAGTCAGAATAAAGAACTAAATGATTACAAAATTTTAATTTTAAAAATTTTTAGTTTAAAAATTAGATAAGAAAGACGAAAATTTAAAAATTTTAACTCAAACTCAAAATTTTATTTATATAAATCACTCTAATTGGATTCGGATCCTATGTTTAGATCATAATCGAATCAGATCATATATCTTAAAATCTAAATTAACCCAAAAATCTCTACAGACCGAATTGGATTAGATTCAAATTCAAAAAATTCAGATCCGAAAAAAAAATAAATTCTATTTTTGAATCTGACCCAACTTCATAGATCTTTTAAATGAATTCGGATTGAAATCACGAATCAAACCGATCCATTTATAGTCTTATACATGACCCACACCATCAAGCTCATCAACGTCAATGTCTTAGATGGCAAAACGCTGCCATCACATGGATGGCATCTCGACCGTCAACCCCTGTACGCCACTCTACCGTCATCATTGCCGCAGCCTTTAAAGCACCGATAGCGTGCTACCATTTCATAGGACGAGGAGAACGCTGACCGAGATCGGATTTCCTCGCCTCCATGTGACCTCAAAGAAGAGGACGAGCTATCATGCACTTCAGGAGCCGATGATAGTCTGCCATGGAAAAAGCATCACAGAGATTTCCTACTCTCACTTATTAAGCATATCTTCTTCTTCTTCTTCTTCTTTTTTTTTTTTTTTTTTTTTTGAAAAACGAAAAGTTACAGTGATTGCCCAAAAGCTTTTAAAATTGCAAAAAATTTAGACAAAAAGGAAAAAGAAAGAATGAACTTCCAACTTTAAATTTTTATTTAAAAAAATTAAGACGGATACCAAATGCAGCCTAAATTATATTCATACTGAATCTCTCTTGGCAAAACCGCTGAAAGTGCAGGAGATATTTTCTTATCTGCATTCGTGCCTTTTGGAGAAAGCCACTAAATCAAATTCTTGTTCAAAGACAAAATTTTCCAGATTTGTCATGGATGAGCAAAACATTCCCCAATTTACCGCTACAGTCTTCAACGCCTCCAATTCCTCAGTCAACCGGATTTTGGCCACACAACACTCATTTTGGTGGCAATAAAAACCATTTGGGATGCACACAAATGTTACAAAACACATAGAACCCCACTATTCACTCTTTTGTACACCAACAATTCAACACTCTAGCCGTGACCACCCACAACCCCCCACACCCCCCCCCCCAAAAAAAAAGAAAAAAGGAAAAAGAAAACCCCACTCAGAAAAAACCCACATTTGTGACTATACAAATACACAATAATGAATAAACAACCATTATGGCACCAGCTCATTCAAACAAATCTTCGGGAAAAATACAATACATTGCACTCATCAATGGTTAGCATCAATTGGAGCACCAGACCTTGCCTGTGAAATCCGGTTTGCATAAATGGTAACAAGACGCAGCTGCGTGCTGCTTAGCCCCTCTAAGTATGGTAAGAATGCTTTCCCAAGCATGATATAGATATCCACGAGGCAGAACACCACAGTCTGCAAGAATTTCAACATAAAAGGAAAACGGGAACGAATCCCATTTAAATAGATCCAAGGATAAAACCTGCAGGTATAGATCAAAATGGTGCAATATTCATCATAGGTAGCAAATATGTGTCTAGGGCAGTCTACTCTGCAAGTGATCTGTCCACCCAAAATGTGTGGAGGACATAAAACCAATGCTCTAATACTAAAAATTTGATGCATGAGGCCAGGTTGGCCTAGCAAGTTCCTAGAAGCAACACTTGCAATGCGTCCTGCAATGCCTCACATTGCAGTGACAGGTCAACAAATCAGACTGGACTGAAAGAACAGAAAATGAGAGTTTTCCAAAAGAGTGGGGATGTTACCCATTGAGCAAGGTAAGTTTGGATGCTTTAACATGATTAAAAAGGATAAGTATGCCAGGTAAATAACATTTACAATGTTAAATAACTGGCATCAGAAAATGTAATAACCAATCAGGATGGCCAGACAAACAAGGGAAGAAACCAGGAACATTAAGGGACTGTTTAAATGCCAGATGGTCACATGGAAAGATCTGATCTGCGAACATCAAGCTAGCAAAGAGGGTTTAAGGATTGAGGGGTCATGGATTCCATCATCTCAAAATTTTACGGATTTGAAAATTAGCCTTTTCAATCAAATGTTATCCATGATTACTACGATCAGTAATTCATGATCTATTTAAATAGTCTTCCAGGAGACTACCTTTGCTGGAAACTACTGAAGAATTGGGGATCTCATTGCTTGATAACATGAGTATCCAAACAGAAACTAAATAACCCTCAACCGTTTTAGACACCATATGTATTCTACATATGGGTATGCAGGTTATGTCATCCTCGTAGAGAAGGCTGAAGAATCAAGACATGGCTTATATGAAAAGTACATAAAGTCCATGAGAGCAATGACCAAACTGTTTTTATTTCTCAACCGCAGTGAAAAAAATGACACTCAGAACCATTAATAAGATAATTTTCTAGAACAAAGAAAGCAACAAACTGATCACTGTTAATAGAAGAAAAAAGGGTAGCAAAGGCACTAAAAGTAGGATTCCAGTAAGAATCAAAAGGCAATATCAGGATAATATGGATCCCTTGAGGCAAAGACCAAGTAGTTACGATTTGTCCTATATGGTCTTGCATTTTTACTATTTGCTCATAAAAATCATCAATTGTCATGCTTCTTTTACTAGGAAGAACTACATAGGCATCTTTAAGTCTGAACGTTATTTAATATTCCAACATACATAAAAATTGACAACCTGGAGTTATTTTTTTTCTTCCTCTCTCTTTACAAGAAAAGCATCAACTCAAAGTTCCTTCACATGTCTAATCCCTTAAAAAGTCATTTTATGAATGATGCAAAAAAAAACATTTAAAAAAAAGGGGTAAAATCTATACCTTCCGAACATCCGGACTTTGATTTCCAAATGCATCGAAAAGTGCAGGCAGAAATGACGGCAATTGAGTCATTAATTCCTCCTGTGAAAGCCGACCAACAAGCTGAAAATTTGCAAAAGAAACTTCAGTGTCAGAATGTTAAGCGGCAATCTTAATTGTTTCTGCATTAGAATGTTAACTTTCCAAATGCCGATAATAGCCTCTATGCTGGAATTACTGTGGTTGCTGCTTCTGCTAGCACTTTTACCAATATCACAATCATAATCATTTCATCAATTACGATTGTTATTATTTTTGTCTTGTCACTATTGTTAATTATAAAGAGCAATTTTCAAGTCTCATTTAGAACAGCAACTGTATACAGTTTCACCTTATGCAGGCTCCAGTGACATAGTGTGATGCACTTATAAGAAATAGATGTAATTGGGTTAGTACAAACAGAGAGGAAGTGAACTTCAACTATCTTAAAAGGATTCCCCATCATTTCTCACTCTCTCCAAAATCTACTTGTCCACTTTTATTTTCTATTCTTTTGTTCTTTCTTAACAGATATAAGATCTATGTTCTCTTACTGGACCTCGAATCTCACCTTACTCTCCTCGGTCCTCACAAAGAAGAAAGATGAGCAAAAGCCTCAAACTATAATAAAATGTAACCAAAGATCCTTCCCTCACAAAAAATAATGTTGAGATGTGAATCAGACTTTTGAACTCCAAAAAACCCATCTTACTAATTCTAATTTTGTCCTCAACAAACAGATACTACATTCATTGTAATTCCCACTACCACAATATTCTTCCTCATAAAGGTTGGTTGACCGGATGTGTGAAAACTGAAACAAGGATTGAAATGGTGATTACAACTGCACTATTTCCCCTGAAAACTATGGTAGTTAAATGTTAGAATGATAACTATGGTAAGGCACAACATGAACATGTTTATCCGCAGGGGTGTCAGTGGAGATTGATAACCCACTAATCCAATCTGAATTTGACCTGAAGCATAGGGTATGGGTATTAAAAATAAACCCAATAAGCTATTGCGCTGGTTGGGGTTCCGACATTCGACCCAAACTCTTATAGGGTTGGTTAGGGTTTAAGTAGATCCATACCTGAAAACCCAGAACTAAACCTGATTATACACATACAAACATATGAATATACATACACAAATAAATAAACAAATAAATAAATATCCTATCATTTTTTTAATCATGAGAGAAAACAATCAAAGTAGAGAAGTAAAACTGTAATCCATCTTACTCCATCGAATTCCTATCCATGTCATTTGTTGTAGTCTTTCTATGATATATTTTTTGTGTTTTTAATATTATACTGAGTCTGATTATTGTAAGAAAATTTTCATTTAATGTCTTTGACTGCATGCATGCTTGGGTAACAAAAGTAATAGTTAAATAAAAAGAAGTCTTCTTTTAGATATAATTTTTATATTTTTCTTATAGTTTCATGTTTCACAGTTCAGGAGGTAACCTTTTATACATATTAAGTAATTTGAAAGGAAAAAAAAAGTCCAAAAATGTAACAAAAAAACTTGTTAAATACGCAATATCTACCCAAAAACTGACCTTTTGGGGTCCAATATAGGATATAGGTATAGAGTTTGTGCTTGGGTTTGGACCTAATAAATAAAATTCAGATTTGAGTATAGATACGGCCAAACCTGCCTTGAACCTACATCATTGACACATCCCTATTTATATGTAAACATAATTATATGACTTTTTATGGTTTCTATGATCAACTTTGGGCTACTTTTGCGCTTCATGTGCAAATAAAATTACACCATAATAGTTTACATGATAAATTTCTTGAGGCTTAGTAGCATACATGTTAGAGAAGAAGCAAGGGAGCTATTTAGGATGATTCATGATGCTAGATTACTACAAATTACCTTGGTTAAGCAGTTAATGCAAATAACGAGACTCTTTTCATCATCACTGACCAATAATGGCACAACAACCTGCAGAGTTTACCAAAGAGAAAGAGCATGATGAAAACGTTTAGCTCAGAAGTTTGTACATGATTAATCGAATTTAGTGAAAAAGTTATAGTGAGATTCACTTACTGTAAGACATCGAAATGGATCATACTGAGCTAACACAATATTCAAACATTGGTGTGCTTCATTTGAAACCTGGAAGACAAACGTAATCAATGGACTAACATACAGCAAAACTACAAATGTATAATGTCAAGGCCAGCTAGAGCAGAAGAGAGAAGTATAATACCTTTGCAACCATGTCTTTGGTCACATGAAGCAATTTTTCAACAACAATTTCGACAGAATCTTCCATCGCCTCTTTCTGAAAGTAATAGAACACATCAGTAAGCCAGAAGGAACAATCTCAAGACTTAAAACTACTTTGCTCCAACAATTGCAAGAAGAATTATTAGCTGAGTGTCCAAAACCTGATTTTTGAGCATTTCAGCTATCAAAGAAAGAGAGAGTTCCCTTGTGGATGAATCAGAATCATCCAAAACCTCAAGCACAGCTGTTAAAATTTGATTGAAATACTGCAGACACGATAACTGAAATTAGTGTCCAAACATCTGACATCCAGTTGTTTAAGCCTACTGGTAAAATAACATATATATGACAAATATCAAAACCAGGAAAACTATCAAACCTTTGATATGAAAACACATAATATTATAATATTAAAATTAGGAACATGTTCCAACAAGATATGCATGAGTGTTCATATGAACTATTCATCACGTATGCCTCGGGAAATGTTAAAAGGTTAATTTACCAAACATAGTACAGATTTGATATGTAGATGTGGTGGTGTTGAAGAATGACTTTGATATTTTTACATAAGGTAACTAAGCAACACATGGTTTATTGGTGAATCTACCATCTGGGATCTCCTAATAATTTGACAGCCTTGACTCAATCAAAACATTGCATTAATCAATGGTTAAACTAAGCTAAAACTAGTGCATCCTTGTTCTCCTTCTTTACAGTTACAGGCTAACTGCAGTCAAAACAAATTTCTTCAAATGCCTTCTCACAAAGTGTAAATATGTTCTACTACACCATATTGTCCTCTCTCGAGAATTTGTGCACTGCTTTGTTGGGTTCTCCTTTAATCCGGACTATAAACTATAACAAAAAAGCTTTATTCTTCATCACATTATACTCCATTTTTGACAAACTTCGATACTTAGTTCTAACATGGATAATGGTAATTCCAAGATTTTATGCCCCAACGGGACAGGGGGCATCCCGGCCGTCCTGTTCCTATGAGAAAACAAGATTGGGATAGGGTCGGGACTTCGAAATCCATCCATATAGGGAGAGAAAAAGAAAGAGAGGAGAAAGAAAGGAAGATGAAGAAAGGAAAAAAGTGAAAGAAAAAAAGAAAAATGAAGAAAAAAAAGGAAAGAGAGAATAAGAAAAAGGAAAAAAAAAGGAAAGAATAAGAAAATGAAACAAAAAGAAAAGAAAGAAGAAAAAGAGAAAAAAAGGTAGAAAAAGAAAAAAAAGGAAAGAAATGAAAGAAGAAGGGGAGAGAAAAGGAGGGGATAGCTACCAGGATGCATGACTGGGACAGCTATCGGGACAGGAAGGGATGGGACGAGACAGTGGGTCGTCCCCTTCTCTGGAGATACCGAGACACCTCTGTCCCATGGGATTTAAAACCTTGAGTAATTCATTACTGCATACCATGCATTCTTTATACTTCCAATCTATAAGTAGACATTCTCTTCAATTGTTCCTTACCCCAAATAACAACTCACAAAAAGTCCTTTGGGTTTGTTATACACTCATTGAACTTTAGGTTGGCTTAGCCCAAGCTAAGCCCTGATAATGAATTGAAAGGAGGCCCTATATTAGATGATGCTCACACCAAGGCTTGGCCCTTGAAAGGTAAGCCCAGTCTCATCTAAGCTTGAAATTTTCTCACCTCCTTTCTTGTATTCCACTGGAAATCCTATCCCATCCCAATCACTTTCACTCTTAACCTAACACCTAATTCCTGTCCAAATTTTCTGCCTTCTCTCCATCATCAATTTACCAAGTCTGATCTAAACCCAGTAACAAACACCACATTCTCAAGCCAGGAACATACAGTAAAATTCACAAAAAGGAGGAAGAAGATCAAAGGGATGGATGTGAGCATTCATTCAACCAAAATCTGATCCTGCAGCTGTCGTCCTAAGAAAATACATGATAACACATCTTCAACCTCTTTCAAGCATTCAGCATGGCATATAAAGAGAATATGCACTTAAATGAAACTGCTATTGATGGTTTGCCCCAAAGATGGAAAGAGAGAGAAAAAAAGGAGAGTGCAAAGATTACAGGGCACCACCTTGCTGCTACTACTTTCAGGAGAGCGTCTGTCAGAGAGATATGAAGGATGATACTATGATAGTAACTAATCTGAGCAGGTTTTTGAAAATTGATGCTAAGGTCATCTTCTACACAGGTTTGGTTTATTTGATGTTTAATGAAATCAACAAGACTTACTAGGCATAGACAAGCATTCGGTACTTTTTGAAAATATGAAAAAATAAAAGCAGGCTAAGACCAACTTTCATTCAGGATTAAGATCAAAAATCTTGAACCAAATCTTTTGCACACTAGGCGTAGACCAGTCCTCTCGATAACCTTTCATTGACCACAATGGTCCACTCAACTAATGCCTGATAGAAAAATAAGACTAGAAGGGAGTGCCAAAAATACTTGAGATCTTACAGTTCACAAGTGTATGAGTGAAAATTACCCGAACCAAACTGAATCACACCCTTCCCTGCGAAAAAAGCCAAAAGGGGAAAAGGAAAACAAAGGAGAGGAAGATCTCAAATACCCTCAAGTGACATCACTCGAATAATTGCTGTTAATCAAATCAAAACACTGTCCATTTGTGAATGCAACATTCAGCCACTGCTTGTCCTATGTATGTTGAACAACTTTTACTTTCAAACCCAACTGACCAGCAAGAGGCTTTAGGAAAGATAACAACTTGAATATCTTCTATATTACTAATTGAAACTTGAGGTTTCTTGAGAACATCCTCAACACAGCAATCCCAATTTGAGGACACCTCTCAACACAACAATACCAACCCACATAATTCTTTCCAAACAACAATGAGCTCCAATCAACTTCTAGGAAACTGAACCTCTAGCACTATAATCTCTTACATCTCACTCCTTCAGCCATAATAGTCTGAAAGCTTGAATCTAGTCCAAAAAAACCTACTACCTTCAGAGGGAAATAACTACTGGCATATAATCTTGAAAAACACTTCAAACTCCTTACTAAACTACAAACTAACAAATGAATTTGATGGAAGACATTAACAAATAACCCTGCCTCCAATTGCCTTGTCCTCAAGATTTTGGATGCATTTTGATATCCAATAGGTTTGATTGGAGATGATCAAGACAACGGAATACTTCACTTCCCCAGAAACATCTTCACTCTATGTCAATCCAGGTGCTTTATGTACTTGTGAGACTAAAAGCCAAGAATCATACCAGAATTTTCTTGTGGTAAGTCCTACTTTAAATTCCTTGCTAGCTCCCAACATCTGGGCCAGTTTCACTGTACATAACCTTATCGGCGGCACCTCACTAGACCATGAATGGAGCATCCAACAACATGTTCCAAACGGTATTTCTCCTGATGACGCCTTGCCACAGCAAAATCTAATTCTTTCTTCCACAATCATTTTTTTTTTAAAGTACTAAAATATCATAGGCTATCACATCTACCTCAGTATTTATGGCAATGATGATCCTGGAAGGAGTTTCTTTTGGACAACAATTTACCAAAGACTGTTGCAGCACAAAACGAAAATTCTACTTCACATATTTAGACAGGTTCACTAGATAAGATTGAACATTAGTATACAACAAATATCATCTTCTATTCAAGTGAGATAACAAGAGGAAAGTGAGATAACAAGATGAGGAAACAAGGTTCGCTGTCTCAACACTGTTCATGTATTTGTACCAATGAGATACAGCATGGTATGCCCGTACAGAGGTTAGTGTGGAATACATATGCCCCCTGTACTGAGTTTTGAATTGGTACCGGTGCAGTACAGTATGCTTGATACAGGGCAGAACGCACTAGTATGTTGAACCATGTGAGGAAAGTGATACGCACGAATGCCTGGAAAAGGTTGCGTGCAGATGAGCTCCACATCACATTGTGAAGCAGATTCACTTAGGAATTAATCCTAAACTATTTAAATCACTCTTACAAAATGTCTCACAACAGTGATTAAAGAAAAGGAGAGAAACTATCACCAGTGGAACCAGCTGGTTTCAGCTGAAACTAACCAAAACACTAAAATACACATTTAACATTGCAAAAGCATTAGCCACGACTTTTCTATTTCTGGCAGAATGTTTAAATTTCAGTTGAAACTAACAAACAGGTCAATTATTCTGTACAATGACAAAATCAGCTACAAACTCCAATTGAAGATTGGCAGAAGATAATTCTTCGAGCTTTTCCCTTCATGAATCCATGAACTGCACTGTGTGATCCTTTGTATAGCCACAGAAAATGGCACGATTCGCATGTATGGGTGTCATTTTTGTCATATTACTTGTAATATGACAATGGAGTTGTAATTAATCATAACTAAGTTTAGATATATGAGTGATACATGAGACTTTTGATCAACAAAATGCCCTTCATATCAATTGCATAATGCAAATGTGCAACAAGGACAGCACTTGATCAAGACATCGTTGGATGTGAGACTCATATGATGATTCCTTCTCTCTCCACTTGAACCCAGTTACTAATGAACTTTCATCAAATCATCAATCACATGTGAGCAGTGTTAGAAATATGCAGCTAACCTATTTAGCACGTTTAGATGGCATGAGGTTACAGACACATATAACATATGCTATTTCACAAAGACAAAACAACACAAAACAGAATTGGATGACCAAAATCTTAATGTGTGGCCATCAATTGAAGTATCTCCAACAAAGCAGTTAAGTTCTTCCTGGCTTTTTAATTAACTGCCAAAAAAAAACCAAAGGTTTATTCAATAAGAGAGTTGCATATAGAAATTTATTTCATTAAATGGGGTCCTATATACAAAACTGTGAGAGGTAATAATAAATGTGAAGCTTTTGTTAAACAACTATGATATCGGGGGTTTCATGCAAATCCAGTATTCTGTTACTGTCAGCCAAAATTAAATTTCAAACTTTTTAAACAACTCCTCCATAGAGCTGAAACTTGTAGGCCTTTATATCCCAAAACCAAAATCACTGGAGATTAAAAGTGTTGCAGCATCTAGGCTTTCCTGTTCAATAGTGGTAGACTTAATAATGTAAGAAACTTCAACCTACACATAATTAAGAAGCTTCAAGAACTGAAATAACCAGAAACTCTACCAACTTCTATCTATGATTTATACCTATATTTGGACAAAATTTTTCATATGACCGAAAATGCTTTTATCAAGGAGCACAAGCAGTTACAAATGAAGGCAAAAAATGTACCTTGGCCCAGATAGAACCATCATTAACCACCGAAGCGTCAATTAATTGTTGCAATGCCTCACATTTTATAAGACCTGAATTAGCATCAGTGGCGTTGCATATCTATGAAAAAAATTGTATATTATTAGGAAAATTCACATTTGCTACCTTACATATTTGATTTCCTTAAACAACATACTCAACTGAAGATTATCATCAATGAGACATTTTCTAAAGTATAAGATTAACTTAAATACTTACTTGATGAAGAAGCTGGGGAATACTAGGTCCATTAACTGTTTGAGGGCTGCTCTTAACAGAGTTAAGCTTCTCATCAATGATTTCGATGTTTTGAATGGCTTCACCACCATGAGGCAAACCAGCATCCTTGTGCCCATCAGAACTTATCAGTCTATCAATATCTAAACGTGGAGTTGTTATGGAACTCTCATGATCCATGCTACAATCTGTTTCTAGGTGTATCATCTTTGACCCAGTACTGTCTAATGTAGAGTCAGTATTGAGCTTTAATTCACCAATTTTGGGACCAAGAACCTCTATGTCAGAGCTAACTTCAATAGTTTGATAAGAATGTTTTTGAGTTTCATTAGATGCTGTCCGAGCAATGGAAGTATCATGTTGGGTTGATTCTTGCATAGAACTCCACTTTAGTGCTCCTTCACCATCAACTGAACCTGCTGAATGCCGACCAAAATGGTAGCCTTTCTTCAACATCACAACATAGCCTTCCTCAGAAGATGTTCCAATAATATCTGCCTGATCATAAAAAGATTTGGGACGTTGACGTTCTTTCTTATTCTGCAAGAAGTTCACTAGATCAACCTCTATACGAGGTGTATACTGCTTAAGTGCCCGCCTCAAAGAGTTCTGGTCTTCAACTGACAAACTGAGAACAAAATTCAACACCGCAGCTGAATCAAAATGGGAATAAACTGATATGATGCCAGATATAGAAGCTTCTTTCAGTTTTGTGTTTTTATCATTGACTAAAGGTGCTAATTTAGCAAGCCATAGCTTAAGAAAACCGCTATTACTATAACCATCAGAATTCATTGCACATTTGTTGAAGGATTTATTTGCAAATTGAATGACAGCCAATTTTGCCTTTGGAGACCTCTGTTCATCCAGGGAACGAAGAAGAGCAGGAAGCAGTGAATCAATACTGTATGTACTACCAACAATTTCCAAGGTTGTTGAACTTGGTTGCCTAACCAACTCTTTCGGGTCTATCAATCGAGAAAAGACATGTGGTAAGATTCTCTCGAGATAACTCTCAAAAGATTTTCTGCATGCTGGAATAATTTCCGCAAGTGTGGAAAGAGCTGCCTGTGCAACTTTGTGGTGAGGATCATCCAAGTATCGGAAGAACAATTTCATGACTTTCTCAAAACTCTGTGTAACTTCTTGAATACCTTTAGGCCCTTGCTGCAACAGAGTTCGGAGATAACTAAAAGCAGAAACCCTAGCTACCCAATCTGAACTTGGACTGAGACCCTCAGTGAGTGCATCGTTTAAAGATGCTGGACCATCCATATAATTAGACATTTCACTCACTAGGACTTGATTATCATCAAAACTGCTTCTACCACTTGAAGAAGCTCTTCCTGTCACCTGCTTTCTCAAAAGAGGCCTCTGAAAATTAGGAACATAATTACTTTGTGAATCCTTGTAATGTGTCTCAAGATACTGTCTATCTATATGCATATTAGGTAATCGCCTAGATGATCTGATATCAGCATTATCTTCAATAGTACTTCCCTCTTGCAGCCTTTCAGACGATCTTTTCATGTAAGGCAATGACAAGGCTGATAAGCAATCAGATGACAGATGACTGGCATAAGAAAATTTGGAAAGGTCCCTTGCAGCTTGAACCTGAGGGTTTGTGGGATTGATGAAGTTTGAACCACCATTCCTTGTGCCCCCTCTCAAAGTGTTACCTGTAGTTGAATCAGTCAACACTGGATTCTGTAAAGAGAGATGATTTGAAGCAGGAGCAACCATAGTAAATGGTGGATCATGAACAGATGGAGAGTCAACTCCTGCACTAGGAAAAATAGGTGGAAAAAAAAAATTAGTTCTTTTGGACATCCTCGGCAATTATTACAATGACATAACGAGCAATAATTTCAACAGATATTCATACTATAATCAGCAAATCAGCAATCCAGATGGTTACCTAGATCCAAGCTGGTTGAGTGTGAACTTGAGGAATTATGCTTCTCAGATATATTTGCACCTCTCAACAAACTTTCAATGGCCGAAACCTTTTGTTTGCTCGCATGAAGCATCCTTTCCAGGCTTCTATCAGAACTTTTACCAAGTGGCTTTGATTGTGATAGAAGAAGGCCGCCTGAAGAAAGAGGTGTCCCTGAAGCAGTGCTTGCACTTTTTTCCATTGCAACAATAGCAGAAGTACCATATCCAGGTATACTTGGAGTACTAGCATGAGAAGGAGCACGTGATAGCTGTATGCCTCTGTCTCTAAGTGAAGGAGAAGCATATCTTTTGTGCATACCTCCATCTTCATCATTTATTATCTGAAAAAAGTTACATCATAATAATTATCAAAATTCAGAAGAAACAATAGGAATTTCTTATACCTTAAAAAGATGGTGTACCCTTTGAATGACAGGATCGAAGGATGAATAAAGACGACGTGAACGCTCTGGCCAAGTTTTTGCGAACATCCGATAGCAACTTCGTGCAGTTGAACGCACCTACCCAGTTTCAATAAGCCATTTATCGCTTTTAGACATGACATAACCAAGTCATTTGTATAATAATATAACTTTATCAAATACAGAAAGCCTACAGTCCTGCTAATGTTAAATTATAAACTTCAATAATAACCATAGGCAAAAGGATGTTTCTGCTGATATTATGCAGAAAACTAATCCTCAGATAATAAAGGCTGATACAAGTGTCTATCTCAACTTAGACATGGTTATGTGGTTATAATTACTTCAACTTCGTTAACCTATTCCTAACATTTCTTCACATAGAATCTGGAGTATAAGAAATACTTTAGGTGGCAAGATATGATACAAATCATTGGAACAAATGATAAAATCTGAAGTTACCAAACATATCACTACTTACTAAATTAAACAAGACTTTTCAGCTTTGATTATTCAGTTCAAACTAATTAGTCCTTGACGCTCTCTCTCTCTCTCTCTCTCTCTCTTTCTCTCTCTCAAGGTTGTTTTTTTTAGGTTGTGCTTAACTGCTTTTTAGCATTTATGTCATCACATTCATATTCTACTTTTCTTCTCCACTTCCCCTCCAACATTTTTCCAATATTAAAACATCAACCTTATTAGTATTTTGTGATAAATTCCCTTAACTCCAAAATGCCATAACCATCTATCCATTTCCCCACTATTTGGGGTCGGCTCTTTAACTCTAAAATGCATAATGCAATATTTCATAAGCATTCTCCCCATTAGCTCCTCTAATATGACAAACATCTTACTGTGATATTTTTCACATGACAATCTTCGATAAGTATTTATTTGCTCTAACGGAAGCCCTGTTTTTATTTGTCATCCTGCTAAAGTGCATATAAATACTCTAATATTCTAACTCAAAAGCTATACTGATCTACAGGTATAAAATGCTCCGATAATTTCCTTCCATATACCATTTTATCACTCACCAGTTACCACCATTATCAACCATGGTTTTAAGTTTCAGCAGGAACTCCAAAACCAAAACTTTCTAACCAAGAACCAAACCTGGTTTCAAAGCTTTGGCCAAAAATAACTCATTAAGCCAAATATGTTGTATGGATGAGTTCCTTTCTCATTTTGTTTTTATTAATTCATTTCATCAGACTTTGTGAAGCATTTTTTTCAATATTAAACTCAGATTTTTTGTACTTTGAGCAACTTTCAAAGCATCATGGTGTCAGATACCACATTTTTTTTTTTTTGGCATATGTTTGACTATCCTAGATCTCAAATCTCATACACATTCCAATAGATATTTTTCAGATTGAGGGTTGAAGTCCAATATCTCTATTGGTAATTATTGGTATAGTACTATACTGTACTGATGCACGGTATGGTTCTTCATTTTAACATAGCAGACAAAAGGTGATGTACCATGCATCAGCAGGGACCAGCATCGAGAGGCATAGTGATACTGGTAGCTTACCAATAGGGTATGGCTGGTAAGTGGTACGCACCAATACCTAAATCCTTGTTTAAGATTGTCATCAAAAGAATAAAAATGATTTTATTTTATTTTATTTTATAAATTACACCTCTTATTTGTTTCCACATGAAACAATTGAAACCACAAATATAAGTCCCAAAACATACAAAATGCTCTAAAATTAAGTCCAACCTTACCACACATCACTATGGACCAGTATTGAAAGGCATAGTGATACTGGTAGCTTACCACCAGGGTATGGCCAGCACTAAGTGGTACGCACCAATACCTAAATCCTTGACTTGTTTAAGATTGTCATCAAAAAATAAAATGATTTGATTTTATAAATTACACTTTTTATTCATTTCCACATGAAACATACAAATGCTCTAAAACTAAGTCATACCTATTTTATTTTCTTGTTTTTTACTCTCTTTTTTAACTTTTATATTTGAATTTATTTAACTGTCAAAATGGGAGATGAAGCTGTTCAAACTGAAAATCAAGCTATGTTTGAACCTCATTCCAACGTGTGAATTTACATCGTTCCAACCTGTGAATTAACACTATGCTGTCCATAAGCAACATGTATTACAGGACCTTTATGTGGATACCAAGAATCATATATTTGATACTCAACAAAGAGGGCCTAAAGACTGAAGCTGAGTAACAAGGTTCACTGTGCTGGTGCCCAAGGTTTTAAATCCCGTGGGATGAGACTATCCCAATTTTCTCATAGAACGGGATGCACCACTATCCCGCGCAGTCCCACCACATCCTGACACTTGGTATAGAGGCTATCACAAGATGTCCCGATTGGGATGCTAGCATGCTCGTGGGACGGCCCTATCCCAACACATGAAATGGTACCCTATCCCGGTTCCAAGGATCCAAAGATACAGAGATCCCAAAGGGATGTCCCGCAGAACACCGGGACAAGGTCGGGACAAGGCCATCCCGCTAATGTTTCAGCGTCCCAATCAGAACGCCTTGAGACATCCTCTATCCCAAGTGTTGGGACAAATGAGACAGCAACGCGTCCTGCTCCATGAAAAAATCGGGACAGCCCCGTCCCACGAGATTTAAAACCTTGCCTGAATCCTTGCCGGTGCTAATACTGAAGCCCGGACTAGTCGGCCAGCGATATGATTTGGTAACCCCCATGCAATTCCATGTCAGGCTCGAACCGACACAGAGAGAGTGGAGGGAGAACGGGAAAGAAAGAGATAGAAGGGGGAGAGAGAGGACCTCTGAAGGCTGCTGGAGGGCAGCCGTGCTCACTGTGCCACTGTCGAGATCAGTGGAAGCCGGAGAGGGCGGCGAGAGGGGAGGGAGAGGAGGCCACCATCCCACACGAAGGCTGGTGAAGGCCAGAGGGGTTACGTCCTCCTTCTGATCAGAATAGAGGCTTCAAATCCTGTTTCATATTTTTTGGGAAGATTTATTAGGTGAAGTCAGCAATCAGTTGCCAACTTCCCTGTTTTTTTTTATGGGGGATTTTTGGTTGAAATCAGCACGATAAATCCCTCCAACGGCCTCCTCTTCCTCTCATTCCCTACCTTTGCCCTCCTACGGCTTCTACCAAGCTCGGCAGCGGTGTAGCTCGACTACCCTCCATAGGCCCTTACCTCGCCTTCCCTCCCCCCAGCTCTCTCACTCCTGTCTTTCCTTCTCCCTCTCTCCCACCTCGCCGATTTCTCGTTTCGAATGCCAGAACTGTCCCAATCAGCTATTGATGCTGTTTAGCATGCCCCAAAGCAAGCGATTTGGGGGGTTCGATGAACCTATCCAGTAAAGGTCCATTTACACTATACCCTTGCCAATCCAATCTAGTCTGAAGCACTTTACAATCCTTCAAATGACCATGCATGCCTTTAAGATTCAAGAACACTTTCCTTTGGCTCAACAATCACCAACTTAACTCCCATACACAAGCCTTGTGAAAGCCAATAAACATATGTTCAACAAGTTCACTCAATTTTCCAACCAACTGCCTCCATGGAAGGAAAAAATGAAATGTGAAATAAAAAATTAGATATAAAAAGAAATATTATAATATAAATGAAAAAAGAATAGGAGAAAAAGAAAAAGCAAAAGCGTATAAGGGCTATGTTACATGGATTCGGTTATGAGTGTTTGGTTGGCTATATGTCCATATGCCAATCCTTTAAATCTTCCAAAAGAGTCTTTTTGTGGACCCATAGCCAGGTGACTTGGACACAATCATTTCTAACTGGAGGGTTCTGGTGCTTTTGAGTAAAACAAAGAGTCCAGATAGCATACAAGAGGACCCCATAAATAAAAACACATCCTTACCCAAAAGGAAAACAAAAAAGAAACAACAGTTATAATAGCAAGCAGAAACCAGAGAAATGGTAACGGGTCCTCTAATTTAAATTCTTGATACACTTGATCAGTTTTGACAATGACCGAAAGGAAGATTATCTTTTCAATTCGAAAAAATTAATTAAAGAATTTCTTTTTCCATTCACTACTTAATTTAACATTGCAAAGAAAATAAGATTTTTTTTTTGTGCTGCTAGACATGTGTTGATGTTATTTCGGAAGAATATTAACACCTTATGTATATCTTTGTTCATGATTTCTTTAAGCAAATTTTAGCAAAAGATCAATTACAATAGCACGCACCTCACTCATTGCATCTGCCACACAGCACTTTATAAGATCTTCATAAAGATCAGCTGAACGTTGTATTTCCAGAAAATCAGCCCAATACTCTAGTATCAGAAGTGCATATTCACAACACCTGATATAGTGGATAAGAATAATTGAATAATGGCTGGAGCAAAATTATCGACTATTAAATAGGATATAGTCCTACCTAGCACGAAGAACTGCACTCCGATCATTCTTCGCAGCATCAGCTATCCGAGGAAGAACACGAGCAACCTTGCAGTTACGCAACATCTGGAAAAATCACATATTAGTAAAAGACAGACAACATATCTCATGATTAGTGAATGTCTCCTTTTAAGGGAAGCAAAAGTTCTATCGTCTCATACAGTTTTTATGCAGTTGTCTGCAGACTCCGCGATCACAAGAACAGTTATCACCACAAGCTTAAAAAGCACCTGAAAAGTAACTCAAAAGTTAATAATTATTCAGGAGATTAAGATCATACTCTCAGAGATAAGAGCAATTTACCGGAATGAACATCTCAGCACAAGCCTCAAAGTCCCCCAAAAGTTCTTTTGATAATAAGCATAGCAAATGGCAGGCCTAAGGATAGGAAGCTGATTTATCAAATAGCAAAGACTGAAATTCCATGTTATCTTCTCAATGCAGTACATTGTTAGAAAATATTCAAATAACTAGTGTAACGAACAAGGAGATAGGCACACAATTTGGTTTTAAAATAAGAAATATATTACCACCAATACATGTAAATGTCAATTTAGTTTATGATCACGAGGGATAAACATAACAAAACAATTATGATCAAGGTTTTAAATACTGTGGGACAGAGGTGTTCCAATATCTCTATAAAACAGGACACCCCACTTCCCATCCTGTCCTGATAGCAGTCTTGGTCGTGCATCCCAATAGATATCTTCTTTCCTTTTTTTCTTTCTTTTTCTTTACCTTCCTTTCTTTCCTTCCCTTTCCTTTCTTTTTCTTCTTCTTTTTCTCTCCTTTCTTCCTTCTTCCCTTCCTTTTTTTTCTTCTCCTTTCCTTTCTTTCTTTCATTTTTCTTCTTATTCTTTCCTTTCACTTTTATCCTTTCTTCATCTTCCTTTCTTTTTTCCTTTCTTCTTCTTTCCCCGCATGGATGCGTTTTAGAGTCCTAACCCCATCCTGATCCCATTTGCTCATAGGAATGGGACAATATGGCCGAGATGCCTTCCATCCCATTAGGACGTAAAACCTTGATCATGACACCCATGTTCATCATTAAAATGTTCATGAAACCACAAAATGATGTGAGATAATATCAAATCTATTGGTATAGATGAATGGTTAAACATATAAACATATAAAGGGCCACACATATGGTCTTAGTATACAAAAGTCCATGAAATGCACTGCAAAATTATTTTAATTCAGAAGGGAAAGGTTTCCTCTAAAATTCAAAACAAGAAAACACACACACACACACACACACACACACAAAAGATTCCCTTAGATGCCATGTACGAAATTCACTCTATGCAGCTTACGAACAGAATATCTTCAACATTTGGTTATTAAATACAGGTACATAATTTGTATTGGTTGTCACAAAGGCCTCAGGAAACTGTGTGTAGATTTCAGGATATAGATATATAACCTGAACTAGAACATATATCCTCAACCACAATGACATAACTTACAAAACTTAGTAAGTTCAACATATCATACCTAGCTACTTCAGTACATGGCAAATCTATAACAGAGCCAACTTAAATGCCCTACGATAAAAGCTTAAGAAAAGACCTTTGTCATAAACATAAAACATCAACTATGACCACATACCACATCTACCACAACCTTCATTTATTGCATAAAATAGACTAGAAGAGAATGCACATAAGATTTCACATTCAAAAGTATCAGACTGGAAAACTGGGATTGGCTGTTATCTTAGACCAAACATGAATACCATTTGGATAAAGCTAGTTCATCACTTCATTGGCATATGCTATTTATAATATATTATTCTAAAATGAAATAAAGAGATGTGTTTCATAATATATTAGAATCAGCTTTAAGGAACCCATTTTGCCAGCTGTCAAAAGCCATCACCACACAGCATGGTGACAATCTATCCACCATAACAAAATTAGAATTGAGAGCACACCTGTTTTACTATGCTAGAACGTCGATCTGATAGCTGAGTGCTTAAAGGAGTAACTAACTGCTTTAAGAGCATAGGAAATGACGGATAATCCGCAGCACCTGATAGAAATTCAATCAGACTTGGACCAAAAAAATCATAGAAGTAACAAAGTAATGTGACCATAAATCAAAAAAATATATATATATATATATATATGTGTGTGTGTGTGTGTGTGTGTGTGTGTGTGTGTGTGTGTGTGTGTGTAACTGTTAAGTAGTGAATCACTACATAGAAAATGCATTATCCAGTAAGGATGAACTAGGACACCAAATGCAACACTCACAAGTCACTGCAGCAATACAAATATGAGATTCCTGAGAAGGAAACAAGGGGGTTACCACTTTGCAAAATCATACATATTCTGAAAAGATGAAAAAGGAAATATTCACAGGTTGGTTAGCTTAAGTTTCAGCTACTCCCATTAGCATAAAGTGCAAGGAGAACAAAATATTGATCCAAAGTTGAGGAATACAAGATTGAAAAATAGTTTTAAGAAGAGCAGAGGTGAGGAATTGAGGATGCATATAGTCCAATTAAAACGAACAACACACATGAATGTTCTACATGGATCAGCCCAAAAGTATGAAACTGGTCCATGAGGTGATAGTTTTCAAGAAATGGCGCAGCCACAAGTTTTCCGAATGAAGCCAGGTATATTCCACAAGGATTGCAATCATCTACTAACAGGATTTTATGTTCCCATTAAATCAAAATGCTTTGCCTGGAAGTTTTGGCTCAAATTAATCCAAAATCAACTCCAGTTTCAAAATTGTCAGGAAAGCTGAAACCAACCACAGACTTGCCTGGAAGTTTGTTGTTTGCTGGAACAACAAACAAGTCTCATGACAACCCTCACAAAACAGGAATAGCTTACTGGAAATTTCTACCCATAGAGATCCACAAAATCCAAGAACATCCCTTCACCCCAACTGCAATTATTTCAGCATAGCACACAATTAGATATCCTACCAATATCCATGAAAAGAAGGAAATGCTATGCACGTGGAAATAGAGGACAAGACAATGGAGCAATGACATTGTCAAATGTTCTGATACTCAATTATCACAGAATTGCTATGTAACAACACTTAGATACCATGGATTCAATCAAAATCTAGAAAAGGTTTTCTTTTCCCAAAAAGGCTTTCTTTTCCCAAGTACTGCCGGAGTTAGGTCCAGAGGAGTGACAAATAAGAGATCACAACATAAATGACCACCTCTCCTAGTAAATTGAATACAGGATATAAAGTCATCCTTGCATATGCATGGAAGTGAAGGGAAAGATCTACATGGTAAAACTTCGATCCAGAATTCAAGTGCATATGCTAGTATAACCAAATAATAGACAACCTTGAAAAAAATATGACACATAAACAGTAATAGCCCAATCCACACAAGGGAGTAATATTGAACCCCTGGTGTATAAACACTCCTAGCAAAGTGAGTTCAAGCTAAACAATTCCAGGCTCCTCCAAAATTTGCCGAGCAAGAAAGATCATTTCTTCTAACCATCAAAACAACAACACCCTCTATATATGATCCCTCAAGCTGATTATCCAAATCAGATAAAGATTTATTATATAACAATATCTATGATACAACCAGACTTTAAAACATCAAGGTTTCAACTGGAAAAAAAAAATGTGCTGGGGAGGTCTTAGGTATTTAAACAAGATCAAGCATCACAGTTAATAAACTTCTAGCTAGCCTTCTTGGGTGAGATCATGAGTGATGCATGATGTTTTTGTTTCTGAATGGGCTGTTCCCTCATGAGGATATCAGGGCATAAATGGGGGGAGTGTTTGAGGACCTGTGTGGGTGTGCATGTAGTTTTACATCGGTTGTGCACTAGAGAGGTCCCAGGTATTTAAACAAGGCCAGATACCCCAATTAATGACCTTCTAGCTAGCCCTTCTAGGTGAGGTCTTAGGTCATCACAGAACTATATCTTTGTTTTTTTTAACCTCAATTAAGCTCGAGAAAAGATATCAGACACTTGCTAATTGCTATATGGATGGTATAGATCCTGACATGAAACAAATTCTTCTCAATCATTATTAATGCTCTGGAGGTTCAGCTAAAACTTCAAAACTGAAACAGAACTTTGCTTTTGGCTGAAGGAGATCAAAATTATGGTTGGTAATTAGTGAAACTATTTTTTTTCACATCCTAATTTATCATATAAGGCTATTTATGCAAAATTTTCATCATTTCTTCAATTTGTCTAGATATGAAGAAGCATTCTCTAAAATTTGAAATATTGCAATATTAAACTATAATGAGAAGGAAAAACCATTTTTAGCATCACTTTTGCTATCCTAGAGCTCAAATGTCATATATATTTACATTGCCATTAAACAACAAAATGTGAAACTATGTTCTAAGCATGATGTTTTTATATTTTATCAATCAAAAATAAATGTCCTTTGAGAAACCACTCGCTAATAAATCTGGAGATTCCAACCAACACAAATATAAGTTAAAATGATGTGGTTTAATTTTTTTCTTTTTTACTTCAACACTTTTCTGATTTTTTTTTTTTTGAAAAAAAAAAAAAGATACAGAACTGAGGTTTCAATATTTGAATTATGAAAAGAAGCAGTTAAGCATACAGGAGCATATACTAATTAGTGCAACAGCCCAAAGAGTGGTGGAAAACTTGGTTAAGAAAACAATTGATATAGTGCATAAAATCTTAGATCAATTGATCCAGCACTGCATGCATAAATGGAAAATTTGCCCCTATAAGGTCCTTTCCTCATACATCACTTGAAGTATCTTGGCAGCAATGGCTTTTTAATGCAAGGGAAAGAACATCAACAATAAATGTAATTAAACAAATGAAATCATCTCAAGGCAGCTAGGAGATGCTAATGACTATTCCTATACACAAGAAGAAACACATCAACAAAATGATAAATAAGATTCTGATGCTTGAATTTAAAAAACAGAAATGTTCTGATGAAGTAAAACCTCCAAAGACCAGGCCTTCAACTCTTTGCATGGCAGCTATTCGAAGTGACCAGTCTTTTTCTGGTACTAGAGTGGATGCAATCTTCTCAATTTCCTTGATCAATTCCTTTTCAGAGTACACTTTAATTGGGTCTACTGGCTTTTCAGTAACATCAATTTCTGAAATTAATCAGTAAGAAAACAGAATATCATCCAGAGGCATAAAATTACAGAAAATTATTTGGAAAAAGAGTAGCACCATAAATGTGTGGATTTACAAAGTGTGTGCCTGCACAATAAAATTCGAATGCATAGTATAATCTTCAACAAGATATTCTAGTTGGAAGAATTCATATGAGCCAAATCAAATGTTTATTAAGCCTGAATAACTAGTTTATTTTCAATTATTGAGAATAATTACCACTTTGGTCAATGAATGTCTGTAGATGCGAATGCCGAAAAAAGATCAAAACAAACAATTAAAAGTTCCTTCCATTCAAGGATAAGAAACAGCATGCAAATTGTCAGAAACATATTAAAAAAAAAAGCTTACAGCATTTGTACGGGCTATGATTTATCAAACAAAAGTCCAACTACATCTTTAGTAACAACTATTTAGAAGATCACACAAAAGTTCAGCAACTCAAACTACTGCCCCCAATTCCTCCCTCCCAATGAAAAAAACACATACACAAACAAAAAACAAGCTATTTCCCCTTGTTGTTTCAATTTGTAACTGCTCTGTCTGCCTAATTTTCAATCCTAAAAAAAAAAAGTAGGCGTTTCAGTTGCAGTTAGAACGTATATTGACATAAATTTTGGGAGTTGCCTTCAATATACACTGCTTAAGTTTCAAGATATATTTAGAATACCTAAAATGTACACACTGTATCTGGAAAACACAAAACATGATTTGTTAGAAAGCAGAATTAAACTTTGCAACTAGGATAACAATTTGATGAACAACAAATTCAAAAAGTTCCACCGACATGAGCATGCGTGTGGGTGTGTGCTACCCTAATATTAGGAATGCAGGCAAAGATTTTCTTCTCTCAGAATATGGTACATGGAAACATATTCAAAAATGCTAAAACTAAAATAGTACAGATAGGAATCCAAAAAGATTCTGTTTTCAAAGTAAATTATCTTTGCCCATATATTTTCCACGATATGAATTTCAATACTAAGTTAAATGATTAAGAATAGCACTCCGGGCATTGCCTCATTCTCAAACCTCCAACTTTTGCAAAGCAGAAGACATAGCAGGGACAGTGTCAAACTCAGTTAATTACTTAACTGAGTGGATCCTTCAATAGCACATGCAAATGGTTTGTTTTAATATTTCCACAACACGAATTTACAAGGAAAAAGAAGACCAACCTCCTGAGAACAAGGATTCCCTTGGAATGCTCTTGGTCTTTGGACTGCTCCTTTTCTGATTAGAAGTGAATGATTTCAGTTCTGTAGAGATAAAATGAGTTCCAACTCCATTGGACGGACGAACCTTTGATTCTAATTTTTCTAACCTGGAATTCATCTCTTTCATCTGCAGTATAAAAGTGATATCAAATCATGAACTTTATAATCAATCAACCTGTCAAAAGCATTGGAAAAAACTCTCAAAAGCTTAGCCATTAAATGAGCTACAAGCTTAAAAGCAATTATAGAGTCACTGCATTAGGTACACCAAAGTCTTGGATGATTACCATGGATGAAGGAAGATGGTAACGCTGCAATTCTTCATGAAATTGAGGTCCAACATATATATACATCTCCTACAATGAGAGAAGCAATAAGTTGTCTAGTTAACATGTTTGAATCATCTAATTTGAAATACCATGTGTTTTATTGCTAACAGCCCATCATTTCCAGCAAATTGCTTTTCTATCAAAATGTTTGTCCATCATGTCCTACAAGCATGTTGACCAATACACCTCTTTCTTTTCTTCCCTTGTCTTTGGCCAGCATGTAAATACGAATGCAAATCTAATATTTACTGGTTCCAAAATTCAAAATTCCCATAAAGAAGGAGGTCTCCAAACTTCCATTGGACTTGGAAAATGCCTAAATGATGAGAAGGGAAAGCAAGGTTTTCCAAAAGAAGATTATGTTCATAGCACAAACTTTAAGCCAACCAACCAATTTAGAAAACAATTTCTAAGCTATATACCTCATTCCAATGATAAAAGTTCTTATTAGTACGGACAAGCCTTTGATTCCTCAAAACAACATGAGTTAACATCATGTAATGGATTAAACAGAGTTCTTGCATCAAGAGTTCCATAAGCCCCCTATTGGTTAGTTGCCAAACTTCCATTGGACTTGGAAAATGCCTAAATGATGAGAAGGGAAAGCAAGGTTTTCCAAAAGAAGATTATGTTCATAGCACAAACTTTAAGCCAACCAACCAATTTAGAAAACAATTTCTAAGCTATATACCTCATTCCAATGATAAAAGTTCTTATTAGTACGGACAAGCCTTTGATTCCTCAAAACAACATGAGTTAACATCATGTAATGGATTAAACAGAGTTCTTGCATCAAGAGTTCCATAAGCCCCCTATTGGTTAGTTGCCAAACTTCCATTGGACTTGGAAAATGCCTAAATGATGAGAAGGCAAAGCAAGGTTTTCCAAAAGAAGATTATGTTTATAGCACAAACTTTAAGCCAACCAACCAATTTAGAAAACAATTTCTAAGCTATATACATCATTCCAATGATAAAAGTTCTTATTAGTATGGACAAGCCTTTAATTCCTCAAAACAACATGATTTAACATCATGTAATGGATTAAACAGAGTTCTTGCATCAAGAGTTTCATAAGCCCCCTATTGGTTAGTCATGGAGACATGGAGTATCAAGATTTGATAATAATGGACACAACAATCATTTCATTCGTAAAAATAACATTGATCATGATGAAATCATGGATTGAATAAGGTCCTGTTCCAAATGTATTACGAAGTCAGAAAGATAGTAGCAATGCAACCAAGGAAAAGTTAGCTTTCAGCATGTTAATTATTTTTGTTATTTAGACCATGGATTTTATGTCCAGCAAACATGATTTCCTTGTCTTTGCTTTTTACACATTAATCATCCACAACAGCACCATGCAAGTTCTAAGCTACCCAGCATGCTGCATGTGAAGCTGGAGTAACCTATACTTACACAAATTTCTTTATGAAGTTTACGAGCACAAAAAAGGTGTTAGAATTCCACAACCATACCCATCAAGGTTCCCAATTATTAAAGGTCAGATTTATAGGATCATCATTCACCGAGCATCCCTATTTAGAGCTATATCTCTGATGTCACCACAGTTTGATCATGATCAAGTGCATTTTGGATTGTCTCATGTCTTTTAATTATTGCTTATTCCCACAACATCTCGATTTTCTTACATACAGAACCCTCTCCATATCCTTTCTCACAAGGCAATAGGACAAATGCACAGAAATTATATAGTAAATGACAAGTGAAAACAAGACATAAAAGCAAGTTCACCCATACAAACCTCAATACACAAGGTCGCAGCTTCCCTAATGCTATTGTTAGGGTCATTCAGCAATTGCAAAACCTGTATAGCAAAAACAAGTCAACCGCATATGTTTATGTACATAAATTACAAAAATAAAAGACATACAAGAAATGGTAACAACTACACATACTGGAGGAAGTATAACTCGCTGAAGAGTGGGCTCAGTAGTAGCAAAAAGACTAACTGCTGTTGTAACTGTGCGCGCAAACTCTTCCCGAACTCTCCAACTTTTGTGCATCCAAGCATAACTCCCAGCTCTTTCAACAATGATCGTGGGTGATGAAACCTGATTAGGATGAACCTTAATAGCTTAACCACATCATAATCCTCTTTCCAGAAGTTATGTAAAAGGATCCCACAATTTAGAGTTCGTAAGCAAGAAATAAACCAAGAATATTCATTCCTTTATGAACACAAACGCAATTACTCAACCTCAATTTATAAGAATAATAGTCAGATATATAGACATACAACTTTGTCCTTATATAAAAAGCTCAGAGTTGGGGCAAAAAATACACGTACAAATGAACTGTTTCAAAATGTATTAATGTTGACGTATGGTGAAGACGTAAGGGAGGGAAATGTGAGCAAGAAATCTGGTTTACAAATAGAAAATGTTGAGTTTAACATTCCAAACTACCCACAATTTCATCAATAACCACTATAAGTTTGTAAAAGCATTGAAGAAAAACAGATTCGGAAGTCTTGATGTTTCGAACATCAACTGAGCCCCATCAAAGGCATAGCACTTCATGAGACATTGAACAAAAGTTCCCCCAACCAAAATAGGGAAGAATAAAAAAAAAAAAAAGCTTAAAGCCACCACCTTTTTGTTACCCGCAGAAATTTTGAAAAAAGCAACCAAAGAAGCTCTGCACTTCTTCTAGGAAGAAGAATGAGACACAGATCCATCGTCCTAACTGACATCCATCTAGGAAAAGGTTTTCCATTCCCATTGAAAGAAAAAAAAAAGCCCCCACTTTCTGAGATTTAGGCAGAACATTGACAGATCCATGAAGCATTCAATTCACACTCAAAACCCCAAATTTCAAAAGGCCATCATGGCATTCTTATGCACTCCCCAAATCTTCCTCTTTTTCTCATTCAAACCACACAAGTTCTCCTGACAAGACTAATAATTTGTACAAAATCTCAAAGGCTGGAAACTAGAACATTAAAAATTAAGAAACGCAAAAAGGAGATATAGATATATATATATATATATATATATATATATATATATATAATATATATATATATATATATATATATATATATATATATATATATATATTGTTTAGGAAAAATCCTGAATCCCTAACCTCCATGAGGGTGATCAGAAGCTGTCGGCGGCATCCCGGACGGGTTGCTTCCCATCACCTAGCCTCTCGACGACGGCGGGCACGAGACCATTAAAATGGAGCTTGAAGTGCTCCCCGGAGAGCACAGCAGCGGAGGACAGCGCCTGGAGCGCGCCCTGGGACACCCGGAAATTGTTGTCCTTGAGGAGATCCATGCAGCAATCGACGAGGGCCGTGACCTCAGTCGACGACAGACTCTTCGTAGACGCCTCCAGTAGCTGGTGAAGCCGCTCCACTCCGGCCATCCGCTCCTTTGTGTCCTTTGCCCGCGCCATTTCCATGGCCTCCTCCATCTCGCCCCCGGGGAGAAGAACCTCGAAAGATTCCCCCTAGGGTTAGTGCTTCGGATCTGGACAATGTCCTTGGCGATCGGATCTGGCGGAAAAAATTTAGGGAAAAATCACAAGAAATCGAGCCATCGCGTGAGAGAGAGACCAGGCGAGCGAGAGAGAGAGGGATGGGATAAGTTGGTGGAAGTTTGGCTCTTGGCTACTCTTTCGCTGGATATGCCCGGGATGGAGCGAGCAAGGGTGAGAGAGAGAGAGGCCGAGCAGCGTGGAGTGACTGTCTTGGAAATCGCCATTAAAAGTTGATATTATTTACAAAACGGTGCCACCCCTTCCCTTTTCCCGTCCGTTCCCGAACGTTTTTCCTTCCAGCCCACCGTAGGTGTGGATATTTTATCGGTTATTTTCTGCATGGAAATTCATATACGTGGAGAAAATAGCTGCGGCTAATTCTACACGAATCTTGCAACGCGCCCAGGGACGAAGATATTTATGCGGACGTCTTAAGAGAGAAGCATGCTGCGATCGTACGAATCATCAAGCTATGGAAAGTTCTGGAATTAGAGATTCAGTGAATATTTAACCCTATTGTTTAGTAAATTTACGAGACTAGCCAAAGTTCTGCTCCCTCTCCCCACTGCGCCTGAGAAGTGAGAACTCCGAATAGCTGGCACCAAGGAGAAACAAAACTTATCTGCGTCACACACGTGGCTAATTATTAGCCTCAAACTTATAAGGTCAAAATGTGTCAATATTTCTGGTTTCAGTCGCCGGTTGTGCTGCCAATTATGACCCATGGAGAAAGAAGCTAAAATTCTTCTCGTTGCATGCCACGTGGCAGTTTCAACGGGGGTGCGTTACGTTCAACTCATGTCTGGACCTCATATGGAGTCATCTCAGCTGTCCATCAGGTGCCCCTATGACTGGCGCTGAAGAACGGTATAGATTGCTAAGATTGGTGGACCCATGGGCGATGGATGGGCGCACTAGGGGGAAAAATAAAAGAGATGACACGCACTAAAAAAACAAAGGTCCGTTGGGAGGTAACCATCATTTGGTTGGTGCGGAGTACCCTGTCGTTGTTGTTTCTGGAATTGATGATGGTGTCTAACATCTTCTTTGATGCTTGCAGGGCTTAGCACAATACGCATTCTGTATGTTGGATGGCTGGGATCATTCCAATTAACGTGATTGTTACAACTTAGTGCTAGCGTGGATGGTACGAGTGCTAAAATTACTGCAAGTCCATGATCTAGTCAAGTTTCCCACTGCAACCATGTACCCAGGCGTTACCATTGTAATATGAGGGTTAACCATCCCGGCCATTGCTTGATCTCATAATTTTTTGGGAAATCACACATCATTTTGATTAACATTTCTAATTTATGTTTTAACGTGATCCAGGGAATGACAAAATTGGCCATATGATGGCATGTTTAGCGTTATGAAGTGTATTTTCTAAATATAATGAACAACCATTATCAAAGGGTGAGAAAAATAGTATAAATTAGTTTTGAGATTTTTTAGATGGATAATGTGCTGAACGAGCTACGTTGGTGTCACTGAGATCCTTATTTCTTTTTTTTTTTTTTTTTCTTACTAAGACAAACGGTCATATCATATGAATACATTCAAAATCACTAAAAAGTAAAGCATTTTTTAATGCCCTGGAACTGACATGAATTTGGTTCGTAGTATCTCATTAGCGATAAAAGAAGCTATCCAGTTCTATCCACCTTTCTGTAAACATGCATCACTAAGGTCTTGTTTATGGAATGTTCATTTTCCTAAAAGAGGATGATTATGTGGAGATATTAAATGAATGATAGGGGACATAAAAAACTGCAGAATTTATAAAACCAGGCATGCCCTAAGAGACCACCTACCTGACATTGGACAAGTATTTGCCTACATTTTCCAAGCCGCAAGCTCATCTCCACAAACAATGATCTTCAAGCAGCAATCTCATCTCCAAAAGCAATGATCCTATCATTGTTCGTGAATATGTTGCATTGGAATCAAGCATACACCCACCCTTGATTTGGGTTAATAATTTGGAACCGTTGTTAGCTTAGACCCATTTGATAGTTTGTGCAGTTTGCCAACACCTCGTAGCTTGGCTTTTTCACACCTCTCTCTGCAAGTAAAATCTCAGGTTCAAAATCGAATCTTAGTAGCGAATACTATGATATTCTCCAAAAAAATGTAGACCGTGCGGTTTGATTATTGAAAGTGACTTGATATTTTCGATTGAAAGGGACTCAAATGTGACGATATTTGATGATTTGCTCGGGCCAAGTTAGGTTTTACATAATTCTGGTTCATCTCAAAATGAGCCAATATTTTATTCTGTTGGATCCTTCATGTTTACTTCGTTTCTGGAGGCAGCATCTAAACTTTGCTCCATAGATTGATGCTGAGATCTGGAAAAAGACCTTACATATTACATAGAGTATCATGAAAGAAAGCAAGAGTCCCATCACACCTGAAGACCAATATAGTCAATTATCAAATATGTTTCCCTTGCCCGCCATTACGCTCATGAATATAATCCAAATCTATACAACAAACAAGAGGGCCAGGTTAGGTAAAATCTCAAGGTTTATTGGTTCAACTATAACGTAGTTCTATCGTCATTTGTGTGTGTTTAAGGTCATGGTGCAAACACCCAGATTGAAGCTAGTCCACTATTTTAAAATATCTCGTTTTGAGATTGAACCCTAGAATTGGGCCACGAACCAAATGGTTGCAGCTTTCCTCCACTTAGAAGGAAACATTGAGATATGGTAGGGATAGCAATGGATTGGATATAAATAGGACCGATCAATATGCATATCTATTTCATAATTAAAAATCTCATATCCATATCCACCCTCATATCGATCTCAAATCGAGTCGAGTTGGGTCAACTAGTAATACAAGTTGGATCCCATCGGATAGATAAGAGGAGTTGGATCGGATTGGATAAGGAATCTGTTATATAAATATTATAAAATAATTATAACTTTGAAAGAGAAGATTTAGTTAAGGTTATATTTGATCAGATTTGGGTCAGAATATGCCATTACCCATATCCGATTCGAATCCACTTCAGATATTTTATCTAGAACTCATATCTTCTCTGGATTTAAATCAGAATTGATAAAATCTAACCCATTCAGATAGAAGTAGGTCGAATATATGGTGGATCTGCTAGAATTGCCATCCCTAAGAGGTGGTTCCAAAATAGACCTAGCTAATTCCAAAGATGTGCTTCACCACTATTGTCAGAAATTTGGAACAAGGTTCTAGACAAGTCATGTGGTGGCACAGCTTATTTGTTCACCTGGCAGTGGTGGTGGATGGTTGAGGAAGTTGGTGTGGTATACTCTATGTAAATGGCTTGGTCAAGATGGTCAGTATTGGTGTGCACTTTGCAAAGCATGCAAGAAGTCTCTCTCTTTTCTTTTTAAGATCTGAAAGGAGTTCAAACCTCCAAGGGGTGGTACTACCTGAAATGAAATTTGGAAGCAAGATTAGATTATATTTTGGAATTAATGCTATACTACCAATATAGGGATAGCAAACAATGTTAAGTCTCCTTCCATGTGATTGAGATGCTTGTTTGCTTAGCAATCAAGGTTATGGCTGTACGAGTCTATATAACTAATCTTGTTTATAAAATGTCATCACAAGGATAATAGTAACAAGAATTCTTAAATGAACTTATGAGTATCATAAGGATTGATATCGATGGCTATTGGCTACTCATCATAGGTTTAGTATTGTTGCAGCCAAGAGTTCATGGCTCGACATTTGAGATATTATCTATTTTGACCTATAAACCCTATGGTTTTGCCCATTCAGATTTCAATATAGAATTAATGATGCCCTTCCTCCCATACCACAACATAGCCCCTATATAAGGGGAGTCTGTATATAAATGAGAGGTTCTCTCCTCCTTATTTGGAGAGTTTGTATATAGATGAGAGATGCTCTCCTTCTTATTTTTTACCACACCTTTCCAGTCAAGGAGTCTGTGTATGGACAGGAGGGACCCCACAGTCACAAGGATGGTCTCTTACCTAATGCACCGTTATTACAGCCAAAGACTCATAGCTCGGTAAGTAAAATATTATCCATTCTGGCCTATGGATCTCATAGTTTTATCCTTCTATATTTCAATCTAAAAGGCATCTCACGAGGATGGATAGTCTCTTCCTATATAAGTCATAGTCTTCTTTGAGTTACAGCTAATGTGAGATTAATGATGCCCTTTCTCCTACACCACCACAAGTATATTTGTGCTGGGTGCATGTTTTGTCCAATGATTCATTAACCATGCATCCCATTTTTAATATAGGCCAAAATAAAGCTTTTTTACACATGCCAATCTCAATGAACATGCCTAAGGGGGTATTTGGTTCACAATCAAAATTGAAATTAGGATGAATTTAAATAGGAAACAGAATGGCCATATCCTCTGAAATATTTAGTTTGTGACTGGAATTTGAATCAAAATTTGAATCATAATGAAGATTTGAATCCTTACTCCTTAGAGGAGAGTCGAGATTGAATTTTAGGAGGATTGGGCCATTTCCATTCTGCTATGGAATCAGAATTGGTATGGGACTCTTTCCAAGCGCTATTTTCATTCTAAGCCCTAAGTCCCCCAAACAAATATGCCCCAAGATGTGTTGGACAACTTATGATATATTAAAATGATATATATATATATATATATATATATATATATATATATATATATATATATATATATATATATATATATATATATATATATATATCTGCGCGCGCGCGCGCGGGTATATATCACTTCTTCTTCAATCTAGTTTGGGACCAGAGAGATGTAGTTTTACAATCATGACAATTTGTGTATTACATGATGGTGATGATTGTCTTATGCACAAAATGAAGAGAATTCTTTCTTAAGTTTAAGGCAAAAAGACAATGAAACCTTGTGATTTTGATAGGATGTCGTCGGTGGATTAGCCGCGTAGTCCAATAACTTAGATTAACAAAGAGAAAAAAATCTAGTAAAAGAAAAAAATGATCCTACTTTCAGAGTTGAAAATAAGTAATAAGTAATAAGATAGAAGTTACATATGCATCCTTGCTGGTATAATCGTATAATCGATATGGGACTA
>NC_026003.2:105793614-105824992 GCF_000442705.2 Elaeis guineensis
AATATTATTTATAATAATCTAAGATCTTACCAAACAAAGGTTAGCACAAAAGGTATTATTTTGGATTTGTTGTTTTATATAAGTACTTAAGATCTTTTTAGTATACAAAAACATATACCAATACGTATCCTCAAAACACTAGATCTCAATCTCGACTTGAAATAAGCTTGTACCAAGTTGAGCCTAAGTAACACCCCTTCATATGCATGTGGCCTAGAGCTAAATTACCCCGGTGAAAACAGCCTATTCCAATCCCTTTTTCTTTCTCCTTTACAACTAATTGCTACTGTAAGACACTTGGCTGGCAAGACCGGCGTCCACAAGGTCCAAGGGAGAGTAATATCCATTCTATTCAAGATATATTCCTGTGATTTGAAGCTGATTTGTCTACATGGATTCCCTTCCTAGGTAAGCATCTTCTAAAGCTATGCCAAAGTCCCAAACTGCAAGTTTCTTGCTGTTAGAAGTACTTGAATGAACACATTCTAGTTAAATTAAGCAAAGAAATTCATCCGTGGTCGGTGAGCCACGATCCTTTCCCTTTTTCTTTACTAATTCATAGACCACAACCTTCTTATCACGAGTACACGAGCATGTGGGAACAAAACACAAAAGAACTAAGGAAAATAACAGGCTTTAGGCATGCTTGGTTAGGAGAAGTTAGATTTGGAAATGAAGATATTCCACTTGTTCGGTTGGGAGGAGCCATTTCTATTCCGATTCTAGAAGTAGGAATACCCTAATCCCTCAAAATTCACTCCGGACTCTCTTCTAGTATTCAAATTTTATTTTGATTCTAATTTCAATTACAATCATGAACCAAATATATTGGAGAATATGACCCTTCCGATTCTGATTACAATTGATCATTTTGATTTCGATTCCAATCGTAAACCAAATGCACCTTAATTCTTTATTATTTACTAGACTAATCCCGTAATCCAGGAGCTGGTTCACAAAGCAACAAAGCAAAATGCACAAACTCTCCGGCTTGTGACCAAACACCTCTTAAAAGTTTTGGAGGGACTTTTTATTCAAAGATATTATACTTCTAAGGAGTTTAGTAACCATGGTTCTTCAAGATTTTTTTTTGCTTTATTTTTTTGAAAATAATCTTGAAACAGCAACCCAAGAAACTAATGGGCCTATAGTTGCCCAATCTGCATGTTCCCTGCTTCGTTGGAACGAGGAACATGGTAGCGTAGTTCAACCAGACAATGGAGTAACCACTAGCTTGCAATTCCCAGAGGCCATCTTTGCACTTCAATAACCTTCCAAAACATGGCTATGCTTCATTCTATTGTGAAAGGAACCTCCAATGTTGCAACTTCAGCTCCACTCCAGAAAGGTCCAAGCCACAATAATCTTCTGGTTAGACTTCAAGCCAAAAATCTTGCCTATTGTAGGTCTCAAATTATTTGCGGACTCCAAAAATATGGTATCCTAATCCACTGCTCATGAAGCCATAGAGCTCTCAGCCTTTTTTCCATGTAACCTCTCCACACTTCACCACAAAATCCAGCTTCTTGCTCGTCTCCATCTATATGCCTTCTTAACCTCGGTCAAGTTTTTATTCTCTTTTGTTCAAACATTTCTAAAATATTTTTCTATTCAAATCTAATCACAAACATCAAAATGGATTTGTTGCCCTTGATCTTCTCATCTGAGGTCAGTCGCCAAAGTAGATGTAGCCGAGATGAAATCGCCGCTGGAGCTTCATCCAAATACCTGCAAGGATGTCCTCACTGGGGATGTTCTCTGGTGAAAACCCTCCAACGCTCAAATCAGGAGATAGAGAATAATGAGAAGAGAGAGCGAGGAGTCGATTGCCTACCTTGAGGGTCCCGAAGCCTTTATTTATAGGGAAGGAGTTGAAGTCATATCTGTCTCGAAGTCTTGATAATTTTTGAATTTATCGTACAGATTGATTTGGATAAGACATTTTTCTTTTACGGAAGATTCGATCACAAAGAAATTTATTCTATCTGATCTTTCCCAATTTGAGAGAGAGACGAATCTGGTGAGGAGCTTAGCTCGACTACGGACAAGCTATAATAGATCATTCGGGGCTGAGGTTTTGGAGTTTGTGGAGCAGGTGTAAACTCAAGTTGTCTGAAATTGATCGGCCGTGCATGAGCTATGATAGGTCGTCCGAGGATGAGGTGAACTAGAATTAAGCTGCGGCTAAGTCGGTAGGTCATGCCCGACGATCTTCATCCGTCGCATACCTACAATCTAATAGTCATCATCTTCCATAGCTCGGCCAGTGTCAAAGATGTAAAAGCCAAGGCCAAGGTATAGATCCACAAAAGGATCCATGCTGTGATTGTTAGGATTTGACGCCTCGAGATTCAGTCCACATTGAGCCCACAGCAAGGTTTGCGGCGAAAAACGGAGTCCAACGAGACCAAGATCACCTGAATCGGAGCTCGGATGGAGGAGATACGAGCTTTTGAAGTCGGCACGAGAATCGAGGCGGTGGAGGACCGCCGGCGACCGGCGGCGGGCGGCAGCGGTGCGGCCGCAGGCGGCGGCGCATGGGACGCACGTCCCAGGCCCGCACGGGACGCGCGACCCAGACCCAGGCCCGCGCGGGACGCGCGACCCAGGCCTGCTGGCCCCTTGCCACGGTCCACCGTGGACCGGGTGGTCCACGGCGCGGCCTGTGGACCGCGTGGGCGTTTCCCATGCGTTTTTCGCGGTCCACGATACTATTCCGTAGACCGGAGCTCGATCCAAACGCCCAGAGGGCTCCCGGTCTTCATCCGACGGTCCAGGGGGTTTTTTGGCTTTGTTTAGGACTCCTAATCCCTCTCTAATCAAGGTTTAAGCTATGTTTAAGCCTTAAAAAGGCCTGTGACGAAACAGAGGGTCGTGGATTCGGGTTTTCGCGCCGCCGTACGAACCAGAGGAGAGAGAGAGGCGTGAGGCGCTGTGAGAGAAGGAGCAGGAGGCTCCTGGACAGTGGTCGCCAGGCTCTTCAGGGGTTCAGGGGGGTCTCCAAGAGAGAGAGAGCTTTTGTGAGGGGAACTTCAGGTGAGAGAGAATGGGTGTACAAGGGTTGAGGGTGAGGTCTCCTCTTGTAAAATTTCTTTTTCATAGTGAAGTTTGCATGCCTCGTGGAGGCGAGCCCTTTTTGTGGCTGATCCACGTATTTTGATTGTTTTTCCTTTTGTTTTGTTTCTTCTTTCTTCCTGCTGCATCGCGTGGTACTAAAAGGATCTTGGGAGGTGGTGTCCTGGCTAGACATCCACCCAACAAGTGGTATCAGAGCAAAGCGGTACAAGGACGCAGATTGCAGTGGTGGTGAGCAAGACTGAAGATGGAGAAAACAGGAACAATCAAGATGGAGATCAACAAGTTCGATGGTAAGAGCAATTCTTCTTGTGGCAGGCAAAGGTGAAGGACGTGCTCATCCAACAGGGGTTGATCGATGCTCTCTTGTGCGATGAGAAGCCGACCACCATGGAGGTGCGGGATTGAAAACGGCTACAGATGCAAGCGGTGAGTACTATCCGCATGTACCTGACGGATGAGGTGGTGATCCATGTGCTGAGCGAGACTTCCCCGACGGTGCTGTGGTCGAAGCTCGAGGAGTTGTACATGGCGAAGTCTCTCACCAACACTCTTTTCCTCTGGAGGCAGTTTTACCAACTGCGGATGACTGAGGGACAGAGCGTGCAGGAGCATTTGAGCCACTTCCAAAAGATCCTCACCGACCTTCTCAGCGTTGGCGAGAACGTTGAGGAGAAGACCAGGGCGCTGGTTTTGCTGGCGTCGCTTCCCTCTTCGTACGAGTCCTTGGTGACTGCTCTTCTAGTGGGGAAGAGCACTATCAAGATAGATGAGGTCACCGCGGCGATACTCCAGAACGAGGTTCTCAGGAGGGAGAACCTAGCTTCGAGCTCAGGTGGCGATAGCTCAGCTTTGGTGGCTTCTGGAGGTGCAGGAGGCGGTAGACGGAGCGACAGGAGATCGCAACGAGGGCGGTCTAAGTCCAGGAGGGACTTGAGCAAAACCAGATGTTACCGGTGTGAGAAGTTGGGGCATCTAGCCAGAGATTGCCCTCAACTGTAAAATCAGACGGTGGCTGCTGTAGCGACGGCCGGCAGTGATTTAGATGGAGATGTCTTTGAGATATCTGACGAGGTATCTGTTTCTTCCCAGCAGTGGATATTAGATTCTGCATGCCCCTATCATGTGTGTTGCAGAGAGGAGCAGTTTGACTCCCTGGAGAACAGTGAGAGCACTGTATATCTGCCGGATGGATTGAGCTGTGCGATCAGAGGCATTGGGACGGTCAGTTGGAGGACACATGACGGTGCAGTGAGGAGATTGGGGGAGGTCCGATACATACCCGATTTCAGGTGGAATTTTATCTCACTTAGCAGACTGGATTCGAGAGGCTACAGGATGGTAGCTGGTGGAGGAATCCTGAGGGTGCTACGTGGCGATAGGATTGTGCTGGAGGGGAAGAAGGGGAGCAGAGGACATTATTACCTGGCAGGGAGCCCAGTGCGAGGTGGAGCATCGGGAGCCAGGCGGAGCCCAGAGCGAGGTGGAGCTCCAGGAGGCGGATCGGGCACGAGACAGGAGACTCGGGAGGACGAGAGGCGACGTCGCAAGGTAAGATTCCTATTGCCACAGGATGATGCCCCGAGCAGGTCTCAGGTCAGGAGGAGCACAGTATACGACGGAGATGGGATTGAGCAGCCTGGCTCGACTCCCATGTTTGCCCATCCATGATCAGCAGGCGATTGCCCCAGGGTATGGGGGCGAGGAGATCCAGAAGCTCTCGAAGTTTGGAGGAGGCCGAATATCGAGTCGAGGTGGAGATTGTTAGGATTTGACGCCTCGAGATTCAGCCCACATTGAGCCCACAGCGAGGTTCGCGGCGAAAAATGGAGTCCAACGAGACCAAGATCACCTGAATCGGAGCTCAGATGGAGGAGATACGAGCTTTTGAAGTCGGCACGAGAATCGAGGCGGCGGAGGACTGCCGGCGACCGACGGTGGGCGGCGGCGCGCGGGACGCGCATCCCAGGCCCGCGTGGGATGCGGGACCCAGGCCCGCGCGGGACGCGCGACCCGGACCCAGGCCCGCGCGGGACGCACGACCCAGGCCCAGGCCCGCCTGGGACGCGCGACCCAGGCCTGCTGGCCCCCTTGCCCCGGTCCACCGTGGACCGGGTGGTCCACGGCGCGGCCTGTGGACCACGTGGGCGTTTCCCACGCGTTTCTCGCGGTCCACGGCACTATTCCATGGACCGGAGCTCGATCCAACGGCCCAGAGGGCTTCCGGTCTTGATCCGACGGTCCAGGGGGTTTTTTGGCTTTGTTTAGGACTCCTAATCCCTCTCTAATCAAGGTTTAAGCTATGTTTAAGCCTTAAAAAGGCCTATGACGAAACAGAGGGTCGTGGATTCGGGTTTTCGCGCCGCCGTATGAACCAGAGGAGAGAGAGAGGCGTGAGGCGCTGTGAGAGAAGGAGCAGGAGGCTCCTGGACAGCGGTCGCCAGGCTCTTCAGGGGTTCAGGGGGGTCTCCAAGAGAGAGAGAGCTTTTGTGAGGGGAACTTCAGGTGAGAGAGAATGGGTGTACAAGGGTTGAGGGTGAGGTCTCCTCTTGTAAAATTTCTTTTTCATAGTGAAGTTTGCATGCCCCGTGGAGGCGAGCCCTTTTTGTGGCTGATCCACGTATTTTGATTGTTTTTCCTTTTGTTTTGTTTCTTCTTTCTTCCTGCTGCATCGCGTGGTACTGAAAGGATCTTGGGAGGTGGTGTCCTGTCCAGACATCCACCCAATTCTATAATCTATATAGGTTGTAAGCTAGGTTCACTCCTGATATTATTTGTAATGGCCGGTATCTCATCCCAAAAACTTAGCTAAAAAATGTTACTTAGATCCTCAACTCCACATCAGTATCAAAAATCTCCTACGTGCTATTGGTGTGCGACCGATCACTCCAGCATAGTTTCTCACATTCTCTTTATGCGACTAATGTGAGACTAAATGGATGCTCAGGTCTCATATTAATGTTAACAAGATAAGTCCTAGTACAAATTAATTGTGGCCTGATCGTGTCTTGTTTTTGTGCATTTGTTAGTTAAAAGAAATTGTATTCCTCTAATGGATCATTCGATAATTGTGAAGCAAACGGTAGAAAGGTAGCTAAACCCGAAAAAGATGGAAACATTATGCAAGGTTGGGCCAAGAGAACCTGACAACCCTTAACTAAATAGATTCAGAAATTTGAAACTCGACAGCCCCAGTCTTTTCAGTGGAGATTTTTGGATAGAGAGTATGACTCAGGTGTGTGACTTAACCCCAGCTTAGCTTCACCTTGTCTTCCCAAAATAGTATAAATTCCACCGAGGGCAAACAGACTCAAAAGATCCAATTCATATTCTTTAAAATAGTAGCGAAAATATTACACATATAAAGAGTTCTTGCTTCTAGCTAGGATAACTATAACAACAATATATGGGTACAGCAACATCTTTAAGGGTCATACAATGAGCATAATAAATCCAATGCACGTTATCACCCATCCTACTTGTGCCTTGGTCACCCAAAATTCAACCTACTCTTGTAGATTCATTAACTCATTCAGTTTGACCATGGAAGAGATAAAGGCTGTTGTTTTTAGATTTAAAGGGGACAAAAGCCCCGGTCTTGATGGTTTTTCAATGTGTTTCTATCAATTTTTTTGGGATTTGGTCTCTAAGAATCTATATGCTCTCTTCTAACAAATCTATGATAAACATTTAAATCTTTCTAGGCTCAATTATGCACTTCTTACTCTAGTCCCAAAAAAAGAAGCTGTCTCTTAACCTTTTACTTACAAACCGATTAGCTTGATCCGTAGTTGCATCAAAATTTTTGCCAAGATACTTGCTAAATGTCTCCAACCTTTTATGAACTCTTTGGTGGATCCGACTTAAGCTGCTTATATCAAAGGTAGGTCAATCTTGGATAATATATTTCTTTGTGCTCATGAAGTTCTTTTTCAATCTAAAAATTCCACTTGTAAAGGTATCCTTTGCAAGCTTGATTGTACTAAAGCCTTTGATAACCTCAACCTTAATTATGTGCTTAGGCTTCTCAAATTTAGAGAATTTTTTGAAAATTGACTTAAATGGTTGGAAAATATTTTTTTTACTTCTAAAGTGGCTGTTTACATTAATAGAGAAGTAGGTAGGTAGATCAATTGTAAATGACGCATACACCAAGGAGACTCACTATCACTGTATGTTTTTATACTTGCGGTGGATACTCTAGCCAAGTTTCTTTACAATGCCACTTTATCCAATCTCTTCCAAGGTTTGGGGCTTTTTGGATTGTCAGTGGAAATAAACTTCTCCAATTTACACATGACACCATGATCTTTTCTATAGCAGAAAAAGATTCAATTTTAGTTCTCAAATTTATTTTATATTGCTTTGAACTTATATCTGGACTTTCTATATATTAATTTTCACAAAAGTGCTATTACTCAGGTTGGGAAAGATTCTTATCATCTTTTGGAATGTGTCACTTGGATGAATTGTAGTCCAACCTCCCTTCCCATTACCTATCTTAGTCTTTCTTTGAAAGATTTTAAACTCACAAAATTAGATTGGATGCCTCATCTTTTAAAAGTTGAAGGAAAGTTATCTGCTTGGAAAGGTAGATTTCTCTTTTGGAGGTCAGCTTGTTCTTGTCAACTCTATTTTATCTTCTATTCTCCTCTACTACATGTCTTTCTACAAATTTCCTTCTTGGCTAATAAAAAAGATTGATTGTGTTAGAAGATCTTTTCTTTGGAAAGGAAATGATAGTATTGGGGGCTCTTTTATGTAAGATTAATTGGACTAAGGTGTGTCTCGCTAAAGACGAAGATGGATTAGGTGTTAAAGATCTCTCTCAATTTAATAATGCCTTATTAGCCAAGTGGGGGTAGAAGCTTCTTCAAAATGGTCATGAGCCTTAGAAATACCTAATCAATTGCTTCTACTTCAAAAAAGTTATCTACCATTTGGAAGCCAAAATGCAGATGTTCTAGTATGGAAAGATATTATCTCTAGCCTACTATCTTTTTGGAACCGAGTTAAGTTTGTCATTGGCAATGGGTTAAATGTGCTCTTTGGGAAAGATGCTTGAATCTTTGAGATCTCCTTTTGTGTTACTTTGCCTAACCTATTTTAGGTTTGCTGTTTGAAATCTAGAGCTGTGGCAAAATTTTATTCTAGAAGAACTAGATCCTGAAATTTGAAAGTCTACTCTCATTTATCTTCTATTGCTCAGGCTGAAATACTTCTTTTCAGAATGTGTTGAATAACTTTCAGTTTGAAAATAGTTTTGATAGCATCCATCAGCAATTGACTCTTTTAGGTAACTTCACTACTTCTTCTCTTTATCGTTTCATTGATACTAGGGGTATCAATTGAGAGCTTGTCAACTCTCTTTAGAAACTAAAAGTTTCTTTAAAAGTGAAGTGTTGCATCTGACTTGGTCTTCTCAATAAACTTAACATGAGAAAAAATCTTCAAATAAAAGATGGTGCCGACTTTGGGGGGTTGCCCTTTGTGTGATGATCTAGTTGAATCTATTAAGCATATGTTCACTGTGTGTCCCTTTACTACTACCTTATAGAATACTTTCTATTCTTTCTTCTTAATTTTTATTCCTGTGGGTGATCTTTGTACTAAATAGAGATATCGTTTTTTCTAAAAGGACTTGCAAAGTGTAGTATTTATGCTCATTTCAGTCATTTTTTGGTGTTGTTAGAAGGAAAGAAATGCTCGAATCTTTTTGACAGCTATCTTTAATCCTTGTTCTACTATCTTTAAAGTGATTTATCTTCTAAATGATTGGTCCTTACTTTGTGAGTACAAAAAACTTTCAGGCTTCGATAAGCTATGTGAGAAAATCAAAAGTATTACTATCTATACCCAGCTGGCTTATTCATTATTACTTATTGCTCCTTCTTGAGGCTTAAATAGTAGATAGATTTTTTTACTCTTTTCACTCAATTCTCTTTACTACTTCTCTACAGCTTTATGATTATACTTGTGGTCACTGTTCAGATGCATTTTGATTGCTTCATATACTACTTTTTTGAATCATCTTTTTTACATTTAACATTGGGGAAGTTGGCTTTTTCTTCAAATCTTGATCAATTGATCCTAAATTTTTTGTTTGCTTTTGGCTTTATAAATGGAGTTTCTTCAAGGTGTTGATTTGATGCTTTTATGGTTATTGCTGACTTTGAAATTGCTGATGTTAAACACTGTATTTGGATATGATGAGGCTGAGAAAGGAAACTTTCTGGGCATTGTTCTATTTTCACTTTGGACTTGATGTTCTTGACTCTATTTTTGATTTGAAGGGCTCTTTTCAGCTGTTGATCGCTCTCTATCTTGAACAAAATGGGCAAAGTAGCCTAGCTTTCTTTTGTCTCTATCGCGTGTATTGTTGGTTGCTCAATTTTTAATTATTTATCCTGATCAGTAGATATATATTCTATCTTGGGGCATTTTAGAGCATCTTATTATAGATGCTTTTACTCAATAAAGGGCTCAAGGAAAATCATCCAAGCTGATGTTGATTGCAACTTTGAATTGTTGGGTCTTCATCTTGGGTCTCTCTATAGTCTGCTTTTCTTTCATATTATAGGACGATGATGAAGATTCTTTACGGCATTATGAGGATTATGTGATTTCTTTTGCTATTGTTTGTTTTACCTTCTAACATCCCTTCTGAGTCTTGTTCAGTTTTGGTGTCTATCCTTTAAGTAGGTTTCTTTTCTTTTATACTAAAAGTGGTTGTCCTGCCACTTAAAACTTTCTATATTTTCTATTTCTCTATTCTACTTCACTGTACATTTGGCTTTTTTATTAAAAAAATTGGGTGACCAATTGTTTAATATCATTAGTCTCCATATTTCTCAAAAAATAAATTGATGTAGTTTAATTGTATAAAAATACTCTAACAAACTGATCTTTTTAGCAGTGAATAGTTGGGACATATACTTCATTGTTGGTTGAGCATCTAGACTAGTATGTATGGTTGCAAATGCTACCTTAACTAGTAATATCACATAATTTGCAACTTGAAGTATGGGAAGTGAGATACATGGGTCTAGCACATCCTAAAGAAACATGTTTTAACCATGCGATGACAATGAGGATAAAAGGTCATTTGGATACATTCCTTAGTGACCTTCATTGTCTATGAAATTTCTATATAAAGGAGCAAAAGAAGTTAGTCATAATTTGTCATCAAAATGTCAGGTATTTTAGATTGAAACTATGACCCATTTCATTAGAAAACAAGTAGATATAGGTGCGAACCAATTGAGTTGCTAGTTGTTGGTAAGTTGTTTACTTATATTCTTCAATTCAAATGGTGACTAATTATATTTCTCTTAGCATAATGACATACCAAAACTTATGCATTTAATATGCTCTACTAGGAAAAAAATGCAATACATATTTGATAAAATAATCATGTTCAAAAATAATGAAATAATAATTGAAAAAAATTGATTTAATATTTATTAAGTGAAAATATAACTTCAAAAATTTATATCATACAAAATTTCTTAATTGAAATAGTGGAAGAATATCAGCCAAGTGGTTTATCTAATGCCATATATCCAAGAGTGCCTGCATGTGCGCTATAATTTGATGAATTGGATTTCAGAATTCCTACAATTCCAAAGTTTGAAACATAAGCACTAAAGTTGGAATCTAACAAGATGTTCTCGCATGTAAGAAGACTGGCATGGGTGGTGCTCTCTGAGTTCTTAAGAGTTTAGATTAGCACTTCTGTAATTTCGATATAAGAGAGAATACAACACGTCATTTGTAGAAGCTTTCCGCATTGACCTTCGTTTTCAAAGTTGCTTGGAAAATTCGTGTCCAACCAGTTCTTTCATTTTCCACAAACTGCTTCCATTATAGAAAAATTGATTTTTCTCGATGCAAAAAATATAAATTTCTGATGCTTTTCAGTATCACAAAATAATTTATCGATGCTTTTAAAAGTGTCGAAAATGCATCGGCAAATGTAGAGTGGAACCAATTTTTTTGATGCTTGCTTATTGCATCGCTAAGTATAAGTAAACTCTATAGTGCACCAGTCTACTAAGTTTTATTTCTACAGCTAAATGAAAAAGTAGATAAACCATAATAGTGAAAAATTATGGAGGAAAGATCTTATCCATATGGCAAAGTGTAAGTGTAACACTAGACTCTAAATGATCAAGCTCTCATAGATCATGGACTTTGAAATATAATGACCTAAAAAATGATGATAATTGAGCAACAATAGAAATAACTTATTTTGGCATTGATGACCTTAAAGCTAGTGAAAAAAAATATCTTGCATCAAAATGTGCCCATCGTGACTTTTAAGATTTGAAAATTTTTACTCTTTGAGATTTACACATCTTGAAATATTCAATGAATAGCCATCAGGAGCCCTAATATTTTTTAGAAATATCAGGAAAAGATCTTTCTCTCGAAAGAATATTGTGTAATATGTAGGAGGTATATAAATTTTACCATTAGCAAGCTATTTAGGATGAAGCTCCTATCTTTTATCCATCTCTTTCAAATCTAAACATACTTTTAAGTTATCTTTACCTTTTTCACCAAGATTTAATAATATTCCAATCAAATTATCATAAACATTCTTCTTTAAGGCTAAGCATGGGTCGGATTTGATCGGATTGAGAAAAAAAATTTACCTGATCAAATCCAATCTGATTGAAAAAAAATTAATCCGTTGTCGATCATTTATCACGTATAAATCATTTAAAATTAAAGCGAATAGTTTATAGTAGATTCGGATGGGTTGTATAGGTTTGGGCTTCAATATTGACCCAATATTGATTTTAAGTCTAATGTTGGTCCACTTAAGCTTATTTATTTTTTTTATCAATTTAATATAAAAAAAATTTAAATCTTATAAATTATAAATTTTGAACTTATTTTTGAATCTGTATAAAATAAAATAAAAAAAAAGATTTACTCATCTGAAAGTAACTATGTCTGAAAATTTTTATTTTAGAATTATCTTAAATTGATATGTTTCCATCAATAATTCAATATTAATATTCTCATGAATCCAAATGGATGATATAGTATTTTTTAGAATGAAGTATTGAAGTCTAAATGACATTATCTCAAAATAAAAATGAGTTTGTGAAATGCTACATCGGTTGGATTTGGTTTAAAAGTGTAGGAACTAAATCCGACCATAAATAACCAATTTTTTACAAATCCCAACCTGATTCCACCTGATTTATGTCTTTCAACCAATCGAAACCGATGTTTATTAGGTTAGATTGGATGGATTTCTTTAGTTTTTGGTTATTTACTCAGCTCTATTCCTTTCTATATGCATCACATCAAGATTATGCCTGAGAAGATTGTACTCCCAATAAGATAAATAAAAAAATTATTTTTTTTCATAATTGCTTAACACCTCTATATGTAGATATATCCATTGTGGCATCATCATTTCGACTTTTGTCTACATGATCATTATCATCGTAGAAGTTGTTAGGATCCTTAAATATCTTTGCATCAAGATTGCGAGTAATGACATCTTCTATCAACCCTTCATTTGTTGAGCTTTCATCATCTTCCCTTCTTTTTTTTCTTAGAATATTTAGAAACCTTTCCATACCTATGATTCATGACATGCATTTATATAAGAACCTCAATTCTAGATGGTGGTATAAGAGTAGATTGTAATTCAATAGTACTATCTAATACATCTTGTTGAAATCAAAATGGATGATCAATTTTCAACCATTAATGATGGCCCATATAGCAGAACTTTTTTCTATATTTTAACTAATTTGAATGGATAAAATCCCCATAAGAGGGACATGCAATATGCCCCTTTGTGCTCCATCCGGATAAATTGGCATATACAAAAAAATCATTGATAGTTTAAATAAGAGCTGCCCTTAATTTGAATGTCTGACCACTGCAAGCATTAAATGCATCGATACCTTCCCATAACTGTTTCAATTCATATATTAAAGGTTGCAAAAAGATATCAATATCATTATCTGGATCCTTTTTACCTGAAATAACTATTGATAAGATAAGTGAAGATTGTTTCATATACGTTCATGGTGGCAAATTATATAAAATCAGAATGACCAATCAAGTACAATAAGTAGAACTTGATATCCGAAATTGATTGAAGCCATTAATAGTTAAATCCAACCTAACGCTATGAATATCTGAGGTAAATTCAAGATACTTATCATCAAATACTTTTCATGCTAAACTATCAGCTGGATGTCTTAATATTCCATCTTTTGTATGATCTTCATCATGCCATCTCATCGACGAAGCTCCTTTCGATGATGCATAGATCATTTCCAATCTAGGTATTAAAGGAAAATAGTGCCAAAGTTTAGTCGGTTTTTTCTTATTCCGAGTAGCATCTATTTCGTTCAATACATCATCCTCATCTTCTTTATGTAATATCTATCATGAATATCAATAGACATTACATGATTCTTGCTTAGTATTTTCATCTCAAAATAACATACATCTATTTAGACAATTATGAATTTTCTCATATCCAAGATTGAATTTCTTTACTAGTTTTTTTTTGCTTCATAAAAAAAAGTTAGCAAAGTAGTGCCTTTATGAAATATATTTTTTAATAATTGAAGCAGAATAGTAAAACTCTTACTAGACCATCCATTCAAATATTTCAAATAAAATAGATGCATAAGAAAAAAAATTTTCAAAAAATTTTTACAATCCAGATATAGTTCTTGATCACAGTCTTTCAACAAATCATGGTATCGATGTTCTATCTCATCATTAGATAAATCTTGGGGCTTCTCAACATGCATAGGATTAGTAAATATATATCCCTTGGGCATCACAATTAGTTTTTGTCCTTCACTGAAACCTCCTAAATTTTCAGCACCAAATCCGATACAATCTCTTAGCAAACTCCTCATATCATCTTCTCTTGCTGGATTTGTTTGTAGATTACTGGTTCCAATATAAGACCTATATTTTATATGTGAGGGTTAATTATATGAAAATAACAATATGGATTATCCTTGAAATATCCATTCAATATATCCTCTTACAAAATCATTCTATACTGAATGTTTTTCAATAGTTCGTGGATCGAGAGAAGAATTATTTATATATTTTCGGCATAGATAAAAAATCTTCTAATTCATTCATGATCCTTTCTCAATGTCAAATTTAATGAAATTTTGGACTCTTTCAAAATAATTTTTACTAGATCTTGACTTATTTATCCAACTTTTATTCATTGTATGAGAATAATAACTGAATAATAATTTACTTAAAAAAAAATTACACTTGAAGTTAAAAGAAGAGGAAGAAGTATTATCAGAAAAATAAGGTTGTAAAATAAAGGAACATGAATATGAAAGCTTCCGTATATACTTTTTGCTGTGTCAAATCATTTGTTGCTTTTCCATAAAATATGATAAACCAAGAACAGCTAGTGCAACCAGAATATTCCCACTGATTCTAGCCATGTACATTTAAATGCCCGAACAACCATAGTTCTTCTTTGCTTTAGGTAATAAAGAAGCAATCAAGAATATCTATAACCCAAAAAAAAAAAATCGTTTAAGATAATACGAGCATTACAGCTAGCAGCCTACGTACAAATCCCTGGAACATTAGGATAGCAGCACGGTCCCAAGTTGAACATTCCGGAATCATTTGAGACGTTTTAATGCATAATTTACGGAAAAGTTGTGATTTCATTGAAAGTTCAATCAAAATATATTCAAACGAAAAAAATAATGAATGACAATAAATAAAAAAACAAATGATATCACAAACAGGTATACATGTTAAAGCAGCAAGCTGTTATTGCTGGATATGTAATTGGGATGAAAAAAGTAGCACTACAATGGCAAACTACTACTAGCAATAAAAAAACGTGGATAACCAACAAAACTAGCTACCGTATTTAGTCTTTTCCAAATCATGAAACCCAATCCTAACTGGATTGACGGATCAAAAGACTATTTGTAATGGTGATAACGTGATGGTGACTGCTACAAGATCAGTCTTAAGAGAGGTAAGATGTTTTCAGGAGTTGGATGTGGCTTACTATTGGATTACAAGAGTTGGTCATGCATCACAGTAAAGGAAGTTATAGTCCTGTTTAGGCTTGCCTCATCCAGGAAATGATATAAGCTCAGCAAGAGTTTTAAATCTCAATAAGAAGGCTGAGCCAGACAATTATTAAAAAAAAAAACAATTGAAGCTCTGGTTGGCTAGCTAAAAAAACTGAGCTAAGAGTTCATAGCCGAGCTTGAACAGCTTTTGTCAAGATCAGTTCAAGCTCAACTCGAGCTTGATCAAACATGCTGTATGTTACATACAATGAGGCAAGCCTGAGCACTTGCTACTTGGCTCAGCTCAACTTGTTTGCACCATAATTAACAATTATGGCATTAATCAATTTGTGCTCGAATGTTAATCGTGTTCCTTGTAGGATCCCGGTCGATGTAAGCAAACTCATACAGGATCGCCTGCCTTAAAATTATTTAGCAACTTTTCAGTACCTCATGATAAGGTGGATCTGCAGTACACCACCAATCTAATGGCTATCATATGATAGTTGTAGATCTAAATGTTGCAGATTGGATTGTTACCGTCCAGGGAACAAGTTTCACTTGTAATTTTGCCGCGCATGATGGGATAATAAATTTCACTGACAGATCAAACAGAAAATCTGAAATGATGTAATGCCATCCAGGAAGGAAAAGATATACTCCAATTCTTAAAGTTCAAGGTAGAAACCATTGAATCAAATCAATCACTCATCATAGAAACGTACTATACTCATAAACAAAAGGTTTGAGACAAGGCATGCTGGTTTGCACTGCTTGTGGAAGTGCTTTAGTTTTACACCTACAAACCTAACAAATTGATCAGATGATCCCATGTCAGCATAATACTGAGACATGCACTGTCTTGCTCACAATTTGAAAACTTCTTAGAAGTGCTGCTTACGTGGATCTGCTAATTGATACCATTCAATGTGGGCGCCAGACTCACACAACCCTCGGTCCTTTACTACACTTAGCCTTGGCAAACTTGTATGCAACCATATAATACCTCAAATTAAGCAGCAAAGTGGAACTAACAAACAAGCAAGTGAGCATGTTCCATAAAATAGTTCATGAGGAACAGAATGCGTCAGGAGATAACATCCCAAAAGAGGAAAAAAAACTTCTGAATGCAAGAGATAAGCTATGGCTAGGTTTAAGCATACAGCTTGAATTATTGAAGCTCATTTGAGATACAAAATTTAGTTTAAGAAATCTACACCTATGCTATTAGATTTGGACGTGCTTTACTCTTTAGCCCATCGCAAGCCCATGAAAAGAAAAGTAGTAGGATCTGGATACCTAGGATTCAGATCCTTTATGATGTGTATATTATACCGCAGAAGATTGTATAGTTTAGAATAACTGCCACTTCACCTATTTTTGGAGATGTACTAATGGCAATTGTTTATCGCGGAGTGTGTTTGGTGGCAAGCACGAAAAATTATATTCTATACTGTATGTTCTACATGGCTGTGCATTATGCCAACCACTTATCTCTTTTTTGTGGAGCCTATTTACCATGTGCTTGTCTCAATGATTGGCTTATAAGAAGGAGACAAGCTGATTAGCATAATGCAAGATCACGATAGTGCACATAATGTAGGAAAAATTTGCTGGCAAGTATATATGGTGCATCGTGTATGGGACATCATTGATTTCTTTCTGATGTGAGTGTGATGTCTTGGATCTACAGTGCAGATTCCTAGATATAGATTCAATCAGAATGAGTCAAGTTGTCCTATGATCACAACCTGCTTTGACACGTCAAGTTACTTGACCTACTTGGATCTACAGTGCAGGGTCCTTAATACATCCAATCAGAATGAGTCAAGTCATACTACGATCTAAACCTGCTTTGACACCGAAAGCTACTTGACCTACTTGTTATGACACGATCAACACGGTTTAGGATACCTTGTACACACCATAATTGATAAAAATCACGGACGATGTATCATGGTGAGCACAGTACGACATGCGATATTACATGCGTGTCATCTGGGATCTCAAACGTCGGAAACATGATAACCTTCCTTGGGTCAATGTTTCCACATCTGATAAAGCTTTTTGCAGCAGAAAATATTTCTCTACCAGGTGGAACCAGACTTCATCGGTTAGAAGACCCTGTTTCCATATTCTTCGAAGCCTACTATCACTCTCACAGTTGATGCGTATTCTTGACGCTAACGTAGAATGACACCCTTCCAATTTTACGATCCTTGTCTTTTGTGTGGTCTGCAAGAGTGTAGCATCCAGATGGACCCAGAAGAGGAGGACGGTGACAAAGATTTTCTCTGATTCTCCTGGAATCATGCATACCTTGTTGTTGCGGCCAATCGCCTCGTCGCCCGATCGTCGGGAAGCGTGCATCTGCAAAAGAAAGTCCGCACTGACCGGAGGCGGCTCCGGCGGGGACCCTCCGACGGTCAAGTCAGAGAGGTGACTGGGCAACAGTGAAATGCAGACAGAGAGCTCTGAGAAAGAGAGTGGGAGAGAGAGAGAGGAGCGAGCCTGCGTATGTGGGAGAGACAGGCGGATCGACCCCTTGCACTGTTGCCTTCCCCGGTATATATAGTGGAGCACGGTATGGCGCCATCATTAATGGCGCGGACAAGTGAGGAACTGTCAACTCACTGTAGACTGTCAGAGCCGCCGTGAAAACGTCATGTCGCCGTGTAGCCGTCTAATCGCCAGGGTTGACCCGGCCCCGGGCGGGACAATGCCCCTAGGTAATTGTGCCGCATGTCCGTGTCAGGGCTGACAACGTCTGGCGACCGTACGGCGGTTGGTGGAGTCGGCCGACCCCAGGTCGGTGGCCAGCAGAGTGGCGTCGGACTCCTCCGTCGGTCGGCGAGCTTCATGTGGGTCGGCTACCAGACCTCTGGGTTTAGTCGGTCGGGAATGGACCGTGGAATGGCCGTAGTTAGCCGCTGATGGCGTCCGTCGGCCTGTCGCCCGACCGACGTCGGCCAGTCAGAGTCGTCCGTCGGGCCGTTGGTTAGTCGGTCGGGCTTAGTCGGTCGGGCCGCCAGCCGGTCGGGCCCTCCGATAGTCGGTCGGTCGGTCGGTGGGTATCCCCCAACAGTTGCCCCCCTCCACTCCTAAGTCGGGTGGAGAGCTGGCCGATGCCTTCATTCGGGTAGCAAGACCGGACGACTGGGAGTGGATTTGTCGCATGTGCAGATCCGACCGTACCGCCGGCTGATCCGTTGTCAGACACCTCACGAATCCCAAGTGATCCGAACGTCTAGTCGATGCCAGAAGTCGCACCGGCGTCAGGTGTCAGACGCCACGTCTTGTCGTCGTCAGTCGTCACGTCGGTGTCAGAAGATCGGGCGCCGGACAATACGGCGTCAGTCGATCGGATATTCGGCGCCGATCGCGGGTGAGGCGTCCCATCGGGAACGCGGACCGGCGCGGGCGGCCGACTGCGGAGCCAACCCCCGCGCGCCGCGTGTCATGGTGGTTGGCCGGCGTCCGCTCCGACATTTAATGAGGGCGGTGCGGGCGTCCCGGGACGAAGCGCGCCGAATCCTCAGCCAACCGGCGGGCGCCACGCGTCGCGCATCTGGAGGTCTTTGGTCGGCGCGGGAGCATCTCGGCCGTCGGTCGGCCCTATATATATAGGACCTCCCGGACCCAGGACCCACACTCGCCATTTGCTGGGGGAAACTCTGTCCGGGCGATTTCTCGATCGTCGCGGGCAGAGCTCTTCTCTACTTCCGGAGGGTCCATCGGGTTCGTGGTCCCCTCTTCTCCTTCTTCTTCCCTTTCTGCTCTTTTGGTTCCTGCATAATGACCAGGAAACCGACCCAGGGAGCTCGGTCGGGGAACCCGACCGACGACTCTCGATCGGCTCCGGAAGATGAGGCTTCCTCGCTTTCGGGGCCGAATGTCGATCAGCTTCGGGAGCACTATCGCATCCCGGAGCAGTTTCGGCTCTCCGCTCCAGGGGCCGGCGGTCGGGTCAACAACCCTCCGCCTGGCGACCTGGCGCTATATGTCGAAGACCTTCGCCGGGTCTTCGGCTCCCGATTCCGGAGTTCGTCCGGAATCTGCTTGATTACTACGGACTCTGTCCGGCGCAGCTGGCGCGAACTCTGTTCGTCTGATAATCTCCTTCGCTTGTTGTGTCAGCTTTTGCCGACCAACCCTCGCGTTTCCCTCTTCCGGGCATTTTTTGTGCTCCGACCCCACCCTAAGGCCCGAGGGTGGTGGCTCTTCAACCCCCGGAAGGGTCTTGCTTTCATAACCGGTCTTCCATCGTCCATTCATGGATGGAAGAACCAGTTCTTTTTCGTTTCTTCTTCTTCTTCTTGGGGCTTTCCTTCCCGCTGGGGTGTACCCCGAACTGAGGCCAACGACAACAGTCGGGTCGACGCGGACGACCGGGAGGACTTCCACCGACTCAAAGACATGTCGGTCCCGAAGCAGAGGGAGCTTGTTACCGAGCAAGCTCTCTATGATGCCGGCCTGAGTCTGGTCCCCGAATAGGTATCGCCCGATCCCCCAGCTTTTCTTTTTGTTCGGCTTTAGGGTAGTTCTGGTCCGGCCTTTGACACTGGTCGGTTTTGCAGGGACACCGCCGAGGATGAGGCCGACCGATGCCGAGATTCGTCAGTTTGCCGCGCGAGGAAGAGGCCAGCGTCGGGGGCTGGCCCTTCGCGCCTTCCAAGAGACCAACCCCAGTCCCGCCGACCGTGGAAGCGTCGGCGACGAGGGGTCGGAGCCGATCATAGCCCTCGCGGCTCCGACTGTCCAAGTCGAAGAGAGGCCGACCGAGGAAGTGGCCGAAGGAGTGTCGGCGGCTTCGCCGCCGCGGGTGGAGCCGGATGACGTTCGGAAGCCGAACATCGTCCGGAGGCGTCCGCTGGCGCAACGGGGGGCGCCGGGTCGAACTCCAGCGTCCCATCGCTGCCAGCCCCATCGGTCGGGGCAGCTGATCGGGGGAAAGCCCCGATGGAGCCCTCGGAGGAGGAGAGATCAATGCCCCCCAGCGCATACTACCCTGAGGGTGCATCGGCCTTGGCCGACCACAACCTTGCGAGGAGGTTGTGCCAGGGGATCCTCCTCCCTACCGACGTGCAGTCGTTGCGGTCTCGGCAGGTGACCGAGATGCTGTCGCGGTTCTACCCGACAATGGTGGAGGTAAGCTTCGCGTCACCTTTTTCCTTAGAAGAATTTTGCTTGCCACATAATTCTGACGAAGCTTTTTTCCGTCGGCAGCTGATCTTCACCATGTCCGAGTTGGAGGTCGGATACCGAAGGTTCGGCGATGTTCGGGGCAGCCTTTAAAGAAAGGTCGGCGGCGGCCGAGGCCGAAAGAGCGAGGCTGGTCGACCAACTGCAGGAGTCGGCCGACCGGGAGGCCAAGTTGACGGACGAGGTCTCCCGGCTTATGGCCGAACTGAAGTCGGCCAAGAAGGAGGCCAAGCACAAAGGTCGGGCCGTGCGTCGTCTTCGACGCGAACGGGACGGTGCCACCTCCGAACTCCAAGGGGAACGCGAGCAACTTGGGTCAGCTGGGGAAGCTCGCGGAAGCCGAAGAGGAGTTGTCCATCGCCCAGATCGACGCCGAAATTGCTAGGGCCGAGGCGGAGTTGGCGAGGGAGGAGCTGGCCCACACTGAGGACGAGGCACGGTCGGCGAGGGAGTCGGCCGATCGTGCGGTTGAGGACTTCCGGGCCTCCGACCGGTACAAGGAGGAGATGCTCGAGTCGGGCTTCGCCTCCTACCGGGTCGGGTTCGAGGACGGTCGGGATGCCGTCCATGCCTTGTACCCGAGGTGGACGTCAGCCGAGTCGTCCCGCTACTCGCCGAAGAGGAGGGAGCCGAAGAGGAGGCCGACCGCTGTCGGGAGGCGTCATCCCAGCGGAGGAAGCCGTCCCGGAGCAGGAGCCGACCGAAGGTCCCTTGCCGACTGAAGGACATCCTTCTGCCTTGACCCAGCGCCGCTCACGGTCGAGACGCCGATCCTTCCCGATCCTCCGTCGGTCGAAGAGATCAACCAGGACGAATGATCGGTCCAGCCGACCGTCTTCTTTTGTTTCTTTTTGAAAATACGTGTAATCGGGCTTCGGCCCGACTTTGTAATTTCCTTCGATCAATGAATGAAATTGTCTTTTCTTGTGTCTTTTGTTTGAAATGTCTCTTATTGCTGTAATGTCGAACCCTAGTTACCAACTTAGAGAAGTCGCCAACTCGGGTAAGTCGGTAGGACTTAACCGACTTGCACAGCTCCGAAGTAGCTTGTGTCCCGACTTTAGGTCGGCTTCCAATAGTTGAAGTCGCCGGTCGGGCGCATCTGTTAAGTCGGGAGCCGACCGAACCTGGTAAAGGTTGGTAGTCGGACTTCCGTAGATGCGTTCAGTCGAACATCGACCGGCGCAGTGTCGGGGGAGCGATAGTAAGTCGGATCCCCAAGCTCTTGCGTCGGGTTCTGTGTCGTCCGACATATGGTAGCAAGCCGGATGTCGTTCGACCGACCGTCAATCGGTCGGGAAGCTGTGGGTGCGACTAAGGTCGCGTTGTGTGAAAACGGTGGTAAGCCGAATATCCCTCGACCGGCCGCAGCCTGGTCGGAAGTCGCGACAACAATCGCGGGGCTGTCGACTCCCGTAGGTGCATCGGTCCGGTAAGGGGCCGATGGATCGTTGAACGTCGAAGGAGTATCGACTCCCGTAGGTGCATCGGTCCTGGTAAGGGGCCGATGGATCGTTGAACGTCGAAGGAGTATCGACTCCCGTAGGTGCATCGGTCCTGGTAAGGGGCCGATGGATCGTTGAACGCGAAGGAGTATCGACTCCGTGGGTGCATCGGTCCTGGTAAGGGGCCGATGGATCGTTGAACGTCGAAGGATCAGGACTCCGAAATTTAAAACTGAACTTGTATTCCAACCACAAAATTCACTGGTAATACAGCTTCAAGTTGTCGGCGTTCCAAGTCCGGGGAATGGGCTTCCCCTCAAGGGTCTCCAGCCGGTAGGCCCTCGGCCCGAAGGTGTCAGCAACCTTGTAGGGTCCTTCCCAGTTGGGAGCCAACTTCCCTTGGTCCAAGGGCTTCGACACTTCCGCCTTCCTCAAGACTAGGTCGCCAGGCCTGAAGAGCTTTGGTCTGACCTTAGCGTTGTAGTACCGGGCGACCCTCTGTCGATATGAGGCCATTCGGATTTGAGCCTTATTTCGCAGTTCGGGGAGAAGGTCTAGGTCGGCCCTCCGGCTTTCGGAGTTGTCCGGCTCGTGGTACTGCTCGACCCTTGAAGACGGCAGGCCAATCTCGAGCGGGATCATAGCCTCTGTCCCGTAGGCCAAACTGAACGGCGACTCCCCGGTCGGGACACGGGGGGTCGTTCGGTAAGCCCATAGGACGGAGCCCAGCTCGTCGACCCAGAGACCTTTGGCTTCGTTCAGTCGGGTCTTGAGTCCATGGAGCAGGGTTCGGTTCGTCACCTCAACCTCACCGTTGGACTGTGGGTGCCCGACTGAAGTTAGTCGATGACGGATGTGGAACCTGGCGCAGAAGTCCTTGAAGTCTTGGTTGTCGAATTGCCGTCCGTTGTCGGTGATGATGGTGCGCGGCAATCCGAACCTGAAGATGATGGACTTTTGGATGAAGTCCTCCATCTTCCGTTCGGTGATCTGCGCCAAGGGCTCGGCCTCGACCCACTTCGTGAAGTAGTCGATGGCGACAACGATGAACTTTCTCTGGCCTGACGCCGGTGGGAAGGGGCCGAGAATATCGACTCCCCACTGAGCGAAGGGCCATGGAGCGACAATGGGAGTGATTTGGCTGGCCGGTTGGTGCTGAATATTGGCATACTTCTGGCATGGCTCGCACCTTCGGACCAACTCTGCCGCATCCTTCCTCATGGTCGGCCAGTAGTAGCCCTGTCGCAAGACCTTGAAGGCTAAGGACTTGCCCCCCAAGTGATTCCCACAAATTCCTTCGTGAACCTCTCGGAGGCGTAGTCAGCGTCGGTCGGTCCCAAGCACCTGAGCAGAGGGAGGGAGAACGACCTCTTGTAGAGTCGGCCGTCCATGATCACATATTGCGACGCCGACCATCGGAGTCGCTTGGCCTCCACGGGATCTTCGGGACTGGTCCCGTCGGACAGGTACCGGACGATCGGGTCCATCCAACTTGGTTCAGACGTTAGCTGCTGTACTTCTTCGACCCGATCGATGCTCGGCTGTTGGAGGTTTTCGACAAACGTCCGACCCAAAGAATCATAGGCCGACGTTGCCAATCTGGAGAGAGCATCGGCACGGGCGTTCTCCGTCCTGGGGATGTGGGAGATCTCGAAATGCTCGAGGCGGGCCACGAGATCCTTTACCTTCTGAAGATACTTGATCATGGTCGGATCTCGCGCCTCGAAGTCGCCCTTGACCTGCCCCACGATCAGCTGAGAGTCGGAGAATGCCCGGAGGCTGTCGACGCCCAGTTCCTTCGCCATCCTCAAGCCCGCGAGGAGTGCCTCGTATTCGGCTTGATTGTTGGAGGCCTTGAAGTCGAACCGGAGGGCGTATTCGGTGACCACCCCTCCGAATTCGTGAGCAGGAGCCCGGCCCCACTTCCCTGAGCGTTGGAGGCTCCGTCGATGTGGAGTACCCAGGTGGAGATCGGGTCTGGCTCAGAGACCGAATCTCGTCCCGGGCCTTCAGCTCCCGACCTTCGGTCGGTCGTCGGGCATTCGGCGATGAAGTCGGCCAAGACCTGAGCCTTCAAGGCAGGCCTCGGTCGGTACTGAATGTCGAACTCGCTAAGCTTCATCGCCCACTTGGCGAGTCGTCCGGATGTGTCGGGTCGGCGCAGTACGGCCCTCAGGGGCTGGTTGGTGAGTACCACGATGGCGTGGGCCTGGAAGTATGGTCGGAGCCATTGCGCGGAGACGGTCAGGGCGAAAATCATCTTTTCCGTCTTCGAGTATCTGGCTTCGGCGCCGTGGAGCACTTTGCTGGTGTAGTAGATGGGCTGATAGGTTCGGCACTCATTTTCCCGAACGAGCACCGAGCTGATCGCCTCAGAAGATGTGGCCAAGTAGAGATACAAGGTCTCCCCGACTTGCGGCTTCACGAGCAGCGGCGGGGAAGCCAAGTACCTTTTCAGGTCTTCAAAGGCCTGTTCGCACTCATCCGACCAAGAGAAACCGTTCGCCTGGCGCAGGGTCTTGAAGAACGGGAGGCACCTTTCAGCTGATCGGGAAATGAATCGGCTAAGAGCAACGATTCTTCCGTTCAGCTGTTGGACCTCCTTCTTGGTGTTCGGATGACGCATGTCGAGGATCGCCTTTATCTTCTCAGGGTTGGCCTCGATCCCTCTCTGAGAAACGAGGAATCCGAGGAACTTCCCTAAGGTCACCCCGAAAGCGCATTTGGTCGGGTTGAGCTTCATTCGGTGTCGTCGAAGGGTGCGGAAGGTCTCCTCGAGATCTTGAACATGGTCCGGGATCTGCGTGCTCTTTACTAGCATGTCGTCCACGTATACCTCCATGTTACGCCCGATCTGGTCTTTGAAGATCTTATTGACGAGTCGCTGGTAGGTGGCGCCGGCATTCTTCAATCCAAAGGGCATCACCCGATAACAGTAGAGGCCCTTGGGGGTCACGAACGCGGTGTGCTCCTCGTCTTCAGGCGCCATCCGGATCTGGTTGTACCCGGCAAATGCGTCCATGAAGCTGAGCAGTCGAAATCCGGACGTCGTATCCACCAGCTGGTCGATCTTCGGGAGTGGAAAGCTATCCTTCGGGCATGCTCGGTTGAGGTCGGTATAGTCGATGCAGATCCTCCATTTCCCGTTGGCTTTCTTGACCATGACGACATTGGCGAGCCAATCGGGATACGTGGATTTCCGAATGAAGCCTGCTTCGAGCAGCTTGTCCACTTCTTCGTCAATGGCCTTCTGCCTTTCTGGGGCGAAGGACCTTTTCTTCTGCCTCACCGGCTTCATTGTCGGGTCGATGTTGAGTCGGTGAGTAATTGTTTCTGGAGGGATGCCCGACATATCTGCTGCCGACCATGCGAATATGTCGGCGTTGGCCGTCAGCAGCTCCGCCAGTCGGTGGCGTTCGGTGTCGGGCAATTGAGACCCGACCCAAACTTTTCTGTCGGGATTTTCTCCTATCGGGATCGCCTCGAGCTGCTCGGCCGGCGAACCCCGCTCTTCCTCCTCCCGTTGATCCAGTTTGTCGATTGTCAGGGGATCCTTTGTCTCGTCGCTTTGGACGGAGATTTGGAAGCATCGTCGGGCAAGCTGTTGATCTCCGCGCATCTCCCCGACTCCGTTTTTGGTCGGGAATCGAACAAGGAGATGGTACGTCGAGACGATCGCCCTGAGGGCGTTCAATCCGGGTCGCCCGAGTATGGCGTTGTAGGCCGAAGGAACTTGGACGACCGCGAAAATGAGGGAGACTGTGCTTTGCCGTGGTTCGGTACCGACCGTCACGGGCAGGGTGATTTCTCCTTCTGTCGTGACGGTGTCTCCGGCAAAGCCGATCAAGGGCGTGGAGACCCCACTAAGTCGATCAGTCGGTAGTCGCATTCGGGAGAAGGTCGAGTAAAACAAAACATTTGTCGAACTTCCATTATCAACAAAAATTCGTTTTACATCATAATTGGCTATTGTCGCCGACACAACAACAGCGTCGTCGTGGGGAGTCTGGATGCCCCGAACGTCGTCTTCTGAGAAGGTAATCACGTCGTCTGGGCACGGCTTTTTCGTCGGCTCCCCCTGTAGACGTCCCCGATCCCAGCCGCTTGGAGATCATGTTGATGACTCCAGCCGTCGGCTGGTTAGTCGGCGCCTCTTCAGTCGGCTGGGGGCGTCGATCGGCAGTCGGTCGGGTCGGCGGACCCTTTCGAAATTTGCCGAGATACCCCCGGCGGATGAGATTTTCGATCTCATCCTTCAACTGGATGCATCGCTCGGTGTCGTGGCCGTGGCTCCGATGGAACCGGCAGTACTTTCGATGGTCGAGGCCCTTTGCCTTCAGAGGCGGAGGCCGTCGCAGGTATTCTTCCCTTCGATCTCCATCAGGATCTGCGCACGGGGAGCGGAGAGAGGAGTGTAGGAGTCATACCTGGGATGCACCGGCCTCGGAGTCTGTCGGTGGGGTGATTTTTGGATCTGTCGGGGTGGAGAAAGCCGACTTTTGGCCGGGGGCCTGCTTGGTTCGGCGGGCTCCCGACCTTTTCTTCGCTTCTCCTTCGGACCTCTGGGCTCGACCAAGCGTCGGTCGGACGCTCCTTCGTCCGCGCGCATATACTTGTATGCGCGCTCCAGTAGCTCGGCGTATGTTCGGGGGAGGGTCTTGTCCAGAGAATAAGTAAATCGGGACGACCTCAGGCCCCGCTTCATGGCTGAAACCGCCATGTCTTCGTTGAGGTCCCGGACCTCGAGCGTGGCCGCGTTGAATCGCGCCACGAAGTGTCGGAGCGTCTCGTTTTCCCCCTGCTTGAGGGAGAAAAGGCTATCCGACGTTCGCGGCGGCTTTCGGCTGGTGCTGAAATGGGCCACGAACGAGTGCTCGAGCTGCGCGAAGGAATGGATGCTGCCCGATCGAAGACCGGAGTACCAAGCCCTGGCAGCCTTGCGAAGTGTGGCGGGGAAGCCGATGCAAAAAAGAGCGTCGGTTGCCCCTTGAATCGTCATGAGAGCTTTATAGCTCTCGAGGTGGTCGACTGAGTCGGTGGAGCCGTCGTATGGCTCCACGTTCGGCATTTTGAACCGACTGGGAATCGGCTCATCGAGGACCAGTCGAGAAAGAGGCTGGGCGGTCTGGAAGTCGACGTCGTTCGAAGACTTCTGGCCGTCCATCTGCAGTTGGGCGAGTCGGCGGTCGATCTCCTCGAACCGTCGCTCGTAGTCGTCCGCTCGTCGATGCTGGGAGACCCCAGGGGTGGAGCCTCCGGAGGATTCCGAAAGAGAGGCCGACGGTGTGCGCGGCCGCTTTTCCTTCCTCGCCCGTTCCAACGGGGAAGGAGAGGGCCGCTGGGACCGTCGGTCGTCGCGCCGTGGTCGCCCCTCCTCCTCTCCGTGGGAGCGCTGTTGGGAGCGCTCGCATGGAGGCGACAGGGGTCGGCGCGGCCGTCGGCGGCTGCTCCTGGAAGGCATAGGTCGGGCCGCCGGTTGTTGCTGGAGGCTTTTGACTGCGTCGGTCAGTACGGTCATCTGCCGTACGATGGCCGCAATCTGGGCCTCCGTGGTCACTGCAGGGCGCGGAGAGCTAGGCTCCGCCGCCGGTGGGGGCGGGGAGGCTTCTTCCCGGCGGGAAGAGCGCCTGGCCGACCCAGTGACTCTCGATCGTTGAGCTCTTGTCTTTATCATGCTGCTCCCCTACCTGGCGCGCCAATCTGTTGCGGCCAATCGCCTCGTCGCCCGATCGCCGGGAAGCGTGCACCTGCAAAAGGAAGTCCGCACTGACCGGAGGCGGCTCCGGCGGGGACCCTCCGACGGTCAAGTCAGAGAGGTGACTGGGCAACAGTGAAATGCAGACAGAGAGCTCTGAGAAAGAGAGAGGGAGAGAGAGAGGAGCGAGCCTGCGTATGTGGGAGAGACGGGCGGATCGACCCTTTGCACTGTTGCCTTCCCCGGTATATATAGTGGAGCACGGTATGGCGTCGTCATTAATGATGCGGACAAGTGAGGAACTGTCAACTCACTGTAGACTGTCAGAGCCGCCGTGAAAACGTCATGTCGCCGTGTAGCCGTCTAATCGCCAGGGTTGACCCGGCCCCGGGCGGGACAATGCCCCTAGGTAACTGTGCCGCATGTCCGTGTCAGAGCTGACAACGTCTGGCGGCCGTACGGTGGTTGGTGGAGTCGGCCGACCCCAGGTCGGTGGCCAGCAGAGTGGCGTCGGACTCCTCCGTCGGTCGGCGAGCTTCATGTGGGTCGGCTACCAGACCTCTGGGCTTAGTCGGTCGGGAATGGACCGTGGAATGGCCGTAGTTAGCCGCTGATGGCGTCCGTCGGCCTGTCGCCCGACCGACGATCGGCCAGTCAGAGTCGTCCGTCGGGCCGTTGGTTAGTCGGTCGGGCTGCCAGCCGGTCGGGCCCTCCGATAGTCGGTCGGTCGGTGGGTGGGTATCCCCCAACACATGTAATAATGTGTGCTACCTGGATGTTCGGATGTTCGCATTGCACAATCTCTTCAATGCCAGCAAACTATTTCATCTCTCCAGGACAGATTCCAATCGAGCAGAACAGAATTTCTCCAGGACAGATTTCTTCCTCGCTTGCAGATACTCTAAACAAACTTGTATACACTTGTTTCAGAAGCTGCCTCTGCATAACCTGATGCCCACACCATCCAACATTGACAAATTCTGGAGAGAATGGAGAAATAGACTGCCAAAGGCCATCCTAAATCGCGGATGGGACTGCTTAGCCGTTGCCAACATCTGGAGTATATAGAAGGAAAGGAACAATAGGATTTTCAGGTTCATGGCTAAGTCTTCGATCAAAACTATTGAAATCACTTGTTTGACTCTCAAAAAATGGGTAACCTCTGCACAACTAAGCAACAAAACCCACCCCCTTGAATTTTTGGACATCTTTGAATAAATATTTCTCACTGACAGACAGTCTCAGATCCTGAAAGCTTAGCTTCTGAAATTCTGCTAATCTAAAAACGTCTGTCTCTGTAGGCAACTAAGTACCCTTTCCTTCCTTCTCTCTGCAGTACCACACCAGCTAAACTCCTTGTTGGGACAGGAACAAACTCCTTATTCCTCTGGGCGTGCGGGCTTTAAGCAATTAAATACTGTTGATGGTTATTCTATTCAGATGTATGTCTTTATAATGCAGCCAGTGGGAAGAGGCTGATACAACAAGAATTAAGAAGAAAAAGCGGCCGCAACACTGACATCACTGTAGAGAATGACAGATGACCGAACCCGAGTCTGTGCAATTGATGAACTGGGAGGAGCATTTATAATGCTGGAATTCAACCAGAACAAGCCAAAGACAGGGCTTACTCATCGCTAATAGAGGACCAATAAATCTGTAACACTTACAGATTCTGTTTTAGCTTTTAGTTGTACAAATTTGCTGCTCAGGTGTTGCACTTTCTTTTCTTTCGTATCCGCTGAATCCCTTTCAGCATCTTCTCCATCCTCACCCCCTATAAATATTCTACTTCCTCGTATTAATAAAACTCAGGTAGTAGTCCTTGCCTCCTTTTCCATCAAAAAAAAAAAAAAAACTGTACATGTTACTGTTTTCTATTATTCATTAATAGAATACTGAACAAATGGATTTCATGGATGAAGAATTGAAAAAAATTATCTTTTATGAACGTTAAAAAATAAGAGTCCAAGGATATGCAAGGAAATTTTAGAATCAAGTAGTGTAATATTATTTGGATGTTCTTATGAACTATAAGTTTAATCATGGTTGTTAGCAATGTTCTTTAGCAGTCTATTACTCAGACGGGCTACATGCTGCATGCTACAAATAAACATATTGGAGAAACTGGCCGTGATGGTGTTTTAAGTATTCCGTGTCACAAACTTAATGCCACCAAGTTCCTATTTTTACCGTGCATTATCTGATTGTAAATAATTAAGCAAAAAATATTCAAATTCTGTTGTACCCCTAGGTGTTTGAGATTTTCCTATAATTGGTACTCTAGATTTCATGTGCCTACCTTTATTTTTGAAAGGTTCATGAGCAAGAAGGAAATCCTACTTGTGATTTAAGATCAAGTGGTCCAGAGCAACTCTTTGTATGGAGGCTCAGGAACATTGGCAATATTTAATGGAGAGTATTGATCTGCAACGGCAAGTTGTAATCTAATTGTTTGAGAAGGAACATGAGGCAAAATCATGCGTGTTTGCAAATCCTGCCATCAATCCCGATAGTGCTTTCAGCAAATTCACCGGCGGGGAGCATATCATCCGTTGGGAAGAAGGTTATTAAACAAAATGGTTGAATTGTCTCTTACAAACGGCATCCGTTGTAGTCTAGTTGGTTAGGATACTCGATTTTTGTCCCTGTTTTTTTGTTGGCGGGGGCGGGGGTGGAGGAGTGGGGTGGGGGCACGGGGGCGGCGCGGGGATGGGGAAGAAAATTCGGGGAAGTGATAGATTATAAAATCTAGACCACTACCCTTGTACAAGGCAAATTCTGCTTTGTTACTCTTAAAGGAAGCATTCTAACATTTGACTGGTATGCGTTCCACATCTATCCATACTAAATAATCTTCGTCACTCTTTCAGGGATGCACTCTCACAAGGGAAAAAAAATGATGGGAAGGGAGACAGCCTTCCCTAGGGGCATCAAATTGAAGTTACAAGCTTGGGTATTTTTGGAGTCCATACATGAAACTTTTCTGGTTGGTCAGTGCATGATGTAGCAAGTTCATCAATTCTTCGATTGTTCAGATAACCTAGGGCTCTAGTCACAGCTTACAATTCAGTATAATGCTATTTTTCATTACACAAGTTGATAATTTCTTGTTTGACCCTCCTAACCCTTGCTGCTCTTTGAGTCATCTTTTCTTGAGTGATGTAATTACCCCTTGATTTCCTTGGAAATGAGTTTCAGAAGAAAGAATCACTTCATCAGAAAATGCTTTTGTCTTCGTCTAACTAGAACATGAATTATATGGTAAGTTGACTCCCTGCTTTCCACACCACAAAAATGATATCAACTTCTGATCATCAAATATACAGAAATTTAGCAACGAAAGCAATAACCAAACCAGCAGGGTGCAGCTAAAATCATCGTAATATCTATTCTTTAAGAAATTTGATCACCAATTTTCTTGCCTGTTCAAAGATTTCCCTTAAAAAGGCACAATAAAGATTTACCAAAAAAAAATGAAGAAAGGAACCATAAAGAATTAGCCTGCAACTAAATACATAAACAAAAGAAATTGCATGGCACAGTCTTTTTTTTAATAAAAGAAAAAAAAGAAGAAGCTGTTTTCTACATCTTTAGATCACATCCATCTACATTGCTGCGTCGATATATGTGATAGAGAAGAGTGCAACTTCATGTGGGTTTATCACACACAACAATCTGCAAACCTGAGCGATCCTGATTTCCTGCATACTGCCTAACAAATGTTCTCCTCCACCAGACCTCAAACGCTCTCTGTATGTTTGGACAATCATCCCCTTTATTCAGAAAGTAATCAAACCACCTCAACAAGATTGTTTGTTGCTGTGCCATTGGCAACGTTAGAATAATCTGACAAAGCCCATCCTCCACCATCTTTTTATCAAAAATCCAGCAAGCACTCT